>NW_023260029.1:49396-54396 GCF_009762535.1 Notolabrus celidotus
ACAACACGTGACATCACAACAACACATGACATCATCACAACACGTGACATCACAACCACACATGACATCATCACAGCAACACATGACATCATCACAGCAACACATGACATCATCACAGCAACACATGACATCATCACAACCACACATGACATCATCACAACCACACATGACATCATCACAGCAACACATGACATCATCACAGCAACACATGACATCATCACAGCAACACATGACATCATCACAACCACACATGACATCATCACAACCACACATGACATCATCACAACCACACATGACATCATCACAGCAACACATGACATCATCACAGCAACACATGACATCATCACAGCAACACATGACATCAGAGTTTAGTTCACATCTTTATTGTGCCGTTAATGTTTCCTATCACGCCATTATGACATCATCGTGACCTCATGGCCGCAAGAAGAGACCTTCTCTGGACCGCCGTGTTCCTGTGGTTCCTCTTCCTGAAGGAGGCGGGTTCATCAGGTGCTGAGTCCTGCAGGTAAATGAAATCAGCGCCCCCCATAAGTCTCCGGTTAGACTCTGTGTTGAACTCAGAGGACCGACACCAGCAGATGACCTGACCCCCCCAAACCATCAGACTATCAGAAGTCCCACCCTTCTGGACTTTGATGGGTCGATGATTGAGAGGTGACATCGACGAGCGCCGGACTTCGGACAGAGTCCCCCCCTCCAGGTGAGTCCAGACCAGAACCAAAGACCCTTTTTGCCTCATTCACAGTAAAGTTTGATTTAAGGATCAACCTCCATCCTGTCTGGGTGCCTGTCTTCACCTGGACTCTCGCACAGCCGGGTTCATGTCCCCTCGTCCTCCATGAACCAGCTGGTGGAGTCTGACCAGTCTCCATCAGTCTCAGTGCCGGAGTGTGATGACTGCAGGAGGAGACCAGGGCACCACTTCTGGTTCCTTGTTCTTTAACAGACTCTGGTTTGATAAACTCGACCCCTTTAACGAATGTCAACACGTCCCCGGTCGGTGCTGGACTCCAGCGGGACGGGTTCTTTGTCCCAGATTCTGTTTGTGAACACAATCTGAATGTTCAATCAAGGAGTACAGAGAGCCGGGGGGGGATGAGGTGTAGACCCAGAACACACTGGAGCGTGTTGTTTGTGGTTTCCTCCAGCAGGTAAAGAAAAGGCTTGGGGGGGGGGCAGGGGGGTAAACCTGCAGTCCTCTTGGACCCGAGCCGCTCACAGCGTATGAATGGATGGAGGTTCAGACTCTGCAGGGTGAGGTCTGTGTTCCCCTGCAGAGTCTGTTTTGTGTTTTATGGTGTTGTCTCTGTGTTCAGACAGTGAGGAATGTAAACACTGAGACAGACAAGCATCTCTGAGATTCTCAGGAAGCAGACAGCTGACTCTGTGTGTGTGTGTGTGTGTGTGTGTGTGTGTGTGTGTGTGTGTGTGTGTGTATCAGATAACGTCAGTGACAATTGTGCTCCATTTTCCCTGACCCACACACTCTTTGAATAGTCTGAATGAGGACAGATGTGCAGCAGCTTCTGTTGATCAGATATGAATCAGAGCATGAGAGCTTTAAAGTCTCTGCAGCTCAGAACACTGAAACACACACGGACCAGCACAGTCCAGGACCGTGATCCCCTTTATCAGGCGGCCCTAATACGTCTCCACAGACTTCAGCTGGTCCAAACGCTGCAGCACGAGTGGAACAAGGAGGAGAGCACATCTCTACACCGCCTCCCCATAAAACCTAGACCAGACTTTAAATCCTTCTCCTGACCTACAGAGCTCTGAATGATGAGACCCCTGAAAGAGCTCATCGTGACCTATTCCCCCTCTAGACCTCTACGCTCCAACATACAGGCCTGCTCATCGTACCTTAAGTCTCTAAAAGTAGTATGGGAGGTAGAGCCTTCAGTTATCAGGCCCCTCTCCTTTGGAATCATCTACCAGTCAGGGTCCGGGAGGCAGACCCCCTCTCTACTTTTAAGAGTAGACTTCAAACTTTCCTTTTTGATAAAGCTTATAGTTAGAGCTGGATCAGGCTTGGACCAGGTCTTAGTTATGCTGCTATAGGCTTAGACTGACACACTGGGATCCTGTCTTTCCCTCTCTCTCCTCTCTCTGCCTGTCTCTCACTTTAACTCTTCCTGTCCCATTAAAGTTACTAACCATAGACCTTTCTGGAGTCCCTGAGCTCCCTTGTCTCGTAGGTTCCTCTGGATCTCTGCTGCTGTGGACGTGGTCCAGACTCCAGCTGCTACAACTACTACTATCCGTCTCCCCACTATCATCTCTCTCTCTCTTCATCTCCCTCTATCCCTCTCTCCAACACGGTCTCAGCAGATGTGTGTCTAACATGAGTCTGGTCCTGCTGGAGGTTTCTGCCTGTTAAAGGAAGTTTGTCCTTGCCACTGTAACTTGCTAAATGCTGCAAAGTGCTCTGCTCATGGTGGATTAAGATGAGATCAGACTGAGTCCTGTCTGGAAGAGGGGACTGGATCTGATCCGGTCTTGATGTTGGGTCTTTGTTAATAATAGAACATAGAGTCTAGTCTAGACATTAACACAATCAATCTCTAACATCCCTCACACCAGGGATAAACCTGATGATCTGACTGTCATCGTAAAGGGGGATCAGGTCTACACTCAGCTGGTGGATCTGGTTCATTCTGTGTAACTCATCCTGCGGGTCGGGTACTTCCCAAAGTCTCTGGATCTGTGCTGAGCTCGGTAAATCTGCATTTTCCAGACTCCAGAGGTTTCAGTTCCTCGCTTTCCTGCAGACTTTAGGACTCTGGTCTCTGGTCTCTGGGGTTCAGACCGTCTCAGCTGATCTGGGGTGTACCTGTGGTCTCTGGTCTCTGGTCTCTGGGGTTCAGACCGTCTCAGCTGATCTGGGGGGTAACTGTGGTCTCTGAATTGATTGAATGTGTGTTAAAGTGCATGTCGTGGACTGTCCCCTCCCCGTTCTTCAGAGAATGAAAACTAAAACCCAGACCGTGTAAAGAGGATCCGGCTGTCCCCCTTAGTGTCCCTGTTGTACCCAGCCTGTGTTTTTTCTCTCTGTGGGCCCCAGACGGAGAGTTTCCCAGCATGCAGCAGTGTTTGTGTAGCGGCCACATTCCTGCAGCGTTGTGTAAACCAGGTTAGCAGTCAGGCGTGGCTATCAGCAGCAGGAATGTGGCTATCGCTCTATCTGCTGTCACCACAATCACACCATCCTCCCTCCATCAGTCCTCCATTTATCCTCCCTCCATCAGTCCTCCATTTATCCTCCCTCCATCAGTCCTCCATTTATCCTCCCTCCATCAGTCCTCCCTCCATCAGTCCTCCATTTATCCTCCCTCCATCAGTCCTCCATTTATCCTCCCTCCATCAGTCCTCCGTTTATCCTCCCTCCATCAGTCCTCCGTTTATCCTCCCTCCATCAGTCCTCCGTTTATCCTCCATCACTGCTCTATCTGCTCCACCCATCTGCACTCACACCATCCTCCTGCAGCCTCCACCACTCCTCCATTTATAGCCTCACTCCATCTGCTCTCCCACCAGCTCCTGCTGTCTTCTTTTAATCCTCCATCCATCGCTCATCATCCCTCCATCACTGATTGGCTGAGCAGACAGCAGAGCAGCTGATTGGCCGACAAGACCGACGGTCTGAACCTGACGACCTTGACGCGGGATGGAGCGACAAGCCTCCATCACGGTCTCTCCTCTTTCCTCCAGCTGAACCAGTACAGACCAGAGGACCGAGGACAGATCCCTGAGGGACACCAGAGGGACGGGAACCCTGCAGGTCCGTCCCACCAGAGTACACCGAACACCTGAACCTGGCAGGCCTCAGAGACCTTCACAGCTGGGAGCAGGGCTGTGATTGCCCCCCCCCCCCCCCAAAAAGAGACTAAAGACAGGAGGACATCTCAACATCTGCTTTCACACACGCAGCCACAACAAGCTGATAGCAGAGCAAAGATGGCGTCACCGCTGTGGATGTGGAGGACGCCACGACAAATCACAAAACACTCTGCAGGTCTTCAGAGAGGAGAGAGAGTCCTCACACTACACTCCACACACCTTTACGTCTCCTGAGATGGCCTGTTCCAATTCATCAACATGTCATCACAATACATGTGCAAGTCAAATTAAAACAATGAAACAAATAAATATTGCTTCATAAAGGAAAGGTAAAAAACACCCTCCCCAGCCATCGTTGACAGTAATGTCCATCCATTGACTGTCAGCTGCAGCAGCTTTGTACAGGCTTTATGGATCACATTGTTTTGTACAATTATTCAAATCATCTCTTTGAATCTGTGTTTTTAATGTGCTCAGAGGTCAAAGTTCAATCCTTGTTTCAGTCGTTCAAAAACTTAAAAACTCTGATAATCCAACGACGACTTGTTTTCTGATTTTGTGTTCAAACCTAAACCAGATAACAATCTCTCATCCCTCCCATGTTATCTTATAATGGACCACGCTCCAACATGACGTCACTCTGCTATCAGGTCTTTATCCTGCAGAGTGAAGGTCTGACACTCTGAGGTCCTTTCACCTCAGAGCTGAAGACGACAGAGTGAAGGTCAGGAGAGGGATCTGTATTTTATTCATATATATCTATAACCAATAATATACATATATATATATATATATATATATATATATATATATATATATATATATATATATATATATATATATATGTATATATATATATATATATATATATATGTATATATATATATATAAGGTCTCGGGCTGAAGAGTTTGGGAACCCCTGTATTAGAGTTTCTAAAGTCCATGTATCCGTCTACCTGAGGCTGGGTCTTTGCAGTGTGTGCTTCCTACAGCAGGATCCAGGTGCTGGTCCCCCCTCCCCCCTCTCTGCTCAGAGCTCTCAGTCGGTGTAGTTAGCTCGGTTTCTAAGCAGACTTACAACACAAACCTTAAGACCGTTATATAACTGAAAGCTCCTCCACTACCCCTTCTTTAATCCC
>NW_023260029.1:56896-64942 GCF_009762535.1 Notolabrus celidotus
GTAAAAACATTCCTTAAAGGGACAGTTCTCTGTTTTGAAGTGCGGCTGTTTGAGGTACCCGTGTTTCTTTAGATCGTACTCTGACTCAAACACTGACGTGTGACGGCTCTGATCTTGGACCTGTTCCTCCGCCTGCAGCGCACTGATCAGCTGTTGGAGCTTCAATGAGACTTTAAGACAACCAGACTAAAGACTGAGGGACTCTGACAGAGACCAGGACGTGATGTTCACACGTTCACAGAGGAAGGAGAGACTTCTCCTGTACCTGGAGAGCAGCAGAGATCCAGAGTTACCTGCTGGAGCAGGTGTGTAAACTGTGAGTCCATGAACCCAGAGACCTCCTGCTGTCAGGACTGGGACTTGGTTCGAACTGGACTTCAGGATCTTTCTGAATCAGAGGAGTCCAGTCTCACTAAACGCTGCTGTGTTACCTGCTTTCTTCACTCTAAAGAAGTTACATGAGCTGAGAGAACTCTGCATCCCTGAGTCAGATCCATCAGGATCAGACCGAGGAGCTTCAGAGGACCTCAGACTCTTTAAAGTCCAAACTCAGGACACATCAGAGACTGGAACAGCTGATCGGCGCTCTGCAGGCGGAGGAGCATGAACAAAGTAAAGTCCTGAAACAGAGCGTGGTGGTTCACACGGAGGACGGGCTGTGGGTGGAGCTACAGCGATCTAAAAGACGAGGTAGAGCTGACCCCGCCCACTCAGACGTGAACGTGTTGCTGAGGTTTGAAGGCGTTCAGACAGAGAACTCAGTTTTCCTATTATCTTAAATCCCATGAATGCATCTCTGCCTGATGACAGGTCATTGAGATGGCGGTCATTGAGATGGCGGTCATTGAGATGGCGGTCATTGAGATGGCGGTCAGCGTGTGGCGCTCTCTGTGTCAGATATTTAAACACGGTTCATCTCTCTTCATGTTTCATTTACCAGAGCAAGGTGAAGCTGCAGGGGGCGGAGCAGGAAGTCATTTCTGGTCACAGGACGTCCCGCCCACTTAGCAGCCCTGTTGCTCTGACCCCGCCTCCAGCTGGTTCTCAGCCAATGAGGACACTCTGGCACTGGTGGTCGTCCTGCAGCAAAACAAAGACAAACAACATCAGAGTCTGGTTCAGGTTTTCTTTATCTTCTGGGCTACGTGTAAAACCAGGTCCTGGATCCAGTCCACAGGGAGGCGCTGATGCTCCTGAAGACCTGAGCTTCACAAGAGATGAACTCCACAGGAGGAACGTCTCCCCCTGAGGAGCTCAGGTACAACATTAACAAACAGGGGAGCAGGGCTGTTTTCAAACCTCCTACTATCCTAGCAGTCCGGACTGAGCCAGTCTAAAGTCAGTCTGTATGTGAACAAGAGATAAACCTGCAGACTGATAAACTCCCCAGATGTCTCCTGATTCAGGAACATGTCTCAGTCTGCCTCCCTTACTGTTTCCCACAATGCACTGCGCTCGTTCTGCTTTTTCTTTTCTCCTATTTTGACGAGAGAAACTCAGTTTTTATGAGCTGTGAAAATTATTAACTTACATAAAAACCACTTCCTAACTTTTTAAATCATCAGGGATGTTAAAGAAGCAGTTTCTCTATCGGCTAGGTCGTTGTGAGCCAGCATCCTGCAGACCAGATCCACCAGACCGGACTACTGACCCGTTTAGAAAACAGGCAAAGAAATCAAAAACAAGTCCAGTGCTGGAGCCAAAACCTGCAGTTCCTCCAGTGTCCACTAGAGTGTGTCTCCTGCAGGTCCTCCAGTGTCCACTAGAGTGTGTCTCCTGCAGTTCCTCCAGTGTCCACTAGAGTGTGTCTCCTGCAGTTCCTCCAGTGTCCACTAGAGTGTGTCTCCTGCAGGTCCTCCAGTGTCCACTAGAGTGTGTCTCCTGCAGTTCCTCCAGTGTCCACTAGAGTGTGTCTCCTGCAGGTCCTCCAGTGTCCACTAGAGTGTGTCTCCTGCAGTTCCTCCAGTGTCCACTAGAGCAGTGGTTCCCATCGTTAGACACAAATAGAGGCTCGTGTGACGCCTTCCAGAATGTGTTTTTTTTTAAGTTTTTTTAAAAATATGAATTATGTTTTCTTATGTTTATCTTCCTTTTTGTGTGAACTGTTAATTATTTGTATTTCTTTATTATTCTTTTGTATTTTCATGTATTTAGTATTTTTTCTTCTTCGTTGGTTTTGTGTTATTTATATATAATTAGTTAACTTGTGATGGACAGAGAAATACTGAAAATTGAAAAAACTAAAAGTTGAATGAGAAAAGTCTAAAATAGAACATTTTACTCTTTGTAGTAAAAGCTAAATACAGAATCAGTCTCTAACCTATAAAATCTAAAGTGTAATGAGTGTTCTGCCTTTCTTTGTTTCCACATGACTCCTAAGTTTAGCCGTGTTTCTTCTGTAACTCCAAAGGAAGTACTTTTGTGTCCTTTCAAAATAAAAGAAGGTTTGGTTGCAAAACAGGAAATAGCAAGTCCAAGTTCTGGACGAGCTACAACCATAGACCGTATGAATATGGACGTAGTCTCTGTGACGTCCCCCGTCTGTTTCTGAAGCGCTGTTTGAGGCCGATCGGCGGCGGCGGCCATATTGCTTCTGTGGAGCGATTGTGTTGTAAAGAGGCGGGGCTTTGAGCCTCCTCGCCAACAGCTACAGTGTTCCCGCCAAGCGGCAACCTCCAATGTGGAAGTGTTAAGAACTGCAGTTCATGGAGGATCCACTAGAGGCTGGCTCTGGAAGAACCAGAAACCACATACACACCCATTCAAAGAGCCGGTCTTTATTTAAACATGGTTCAAAGACCAGGGGAGTCTGGATAGATCAGTTCTGGATCAACTCACACTGTGAGGGGGGGGGGGGGGTTTATTCATAACACGGGGATTTCAAAGATATTTAGATTACGAGTCGTCCAATGAGAGGCTCAGCTGACTTGATTGACAGGCAGGGACACTGCAGCTGTTGGCGAGGAGAATCAAAGCCCCGCCTCTTTACGTCAAACTCGCTCCACAGCAGCAATATGGCCGCCGCCGCCGATCGGCCTCAAAACTTCAGAGACAGACGGGTGATTATTTCTACAGAGAGCTATCTGACAGGAAGTTAAATCATACAGTTAGACTGCTTGGAGTGGTCACAGCAGGTTCAGATAGAGACACCTTTAAAGTTCTGTAAGTCACGGTGACAGTTAGCATGCTTACATCAACAGAGCTGAGCTCCACCGCTGGATGTAAACCAGATGTTAAGAGAATGTGTGTGTGTGTGTCGTGGACATCCTCAAACCTTTATTAAGGACCTGTTTAATGGCCTTCCAGGAGAGAGACATAATCTGGCTGAGTTTTCCTCCCATGCAGTCTGGAGTGCTTGTTTGATGCTGCTGTTGTTTTCCTGTAATAATAAACCTGTCACTCTAAAAAGCAGCCAGTGTCACAAAGCTCCTCCTACATCTGTCAACAGTCTGTGGTTGTAGCTCGTCCAGATCTGATGCTTTTATTTTGAATTCATACTGCCTCGTCCAAATCTTATTTTATTTTGAAAGGACACAAAAGTACTTCCTTTGGAGTTACAGAAGAAACACGGCTAAAAGAAGCTAAAACAGGGAACGTTGGACGTATGAGACTCAACAGAGACAGGAGCTCTCTACCTGCTGTTTGTATAACCACCTGCTCACTATACCTCATCACCATGACGACGATGATGACTTTATTGATTCACAACTTTAAACAGGTTGCCGGGTGACGTCACGGAGACTACGTCCATCCAGACTCCCCTGGTCTTTGAACCAGACTGTAAACATGTTTATTAATGCTGTAAAGACCGGCTCTTTGAATGGGTGTGTATGTGGTTTCCTGTACTTCCTGAGCCAGCCTCTAGTGGATCCTCCATGAACTGCAGTTTTTAACACTTCCTCATTGGACTCATATCTTTAGACCGGAGGTTGCTGCTTGGCTACAACATGTCAGCACACAAACAAAGCTCTCCCCTGGACCTGCCTGTAAACTGGATCTGATGGATTCTTTGATTCTCTGCTTCTCTTCAATGAGTTCACTTTGGACTCACTGGATGTTCTGGTGCTTCTACTTCCTGTTTCATCTGCCCACCTGCTCAGTGTGAGCACAGACACCACAGAGGAGGACAGGTGCAGAGTCCTCCTGGGGCTCACCTGAGACCCTGGTGTGAGTCCTGCTCTGCTGTGGGTCCCCTCACAGTGTTGTGGGTCACAGAGAGTCCTGCCTCGTGCCCTTGAGCAGCTCATCAGTACAGACTCAGTTCAGACTGACACGATGAGCTCCCTGACTCTGAAACATGAAGAAGTCTGAATCCAGAGTCCCTGACAGACTGCTGGAGGATCTGTCCCCCTTCAGATGCCTGCAGGACTCAGACCCGTACAGAGTCTTTAAACCGTCTATCAGTTCGACTAACCGAGTAACCGTTAGAGGGCAGGACTCGGTCTGACCTGTTAGACCTGGTCCCTACATGAAGTCTTTAAAGTCTGAAGACTGACTGAGCCCCACACCGGACTGTAGACCCTCTCCCCCTGCTGACGTCACAGCTCATTAGTGATGAAGGGTTAATGAAGGGTTAATGAAGGGTTAATGAAGGGTTAATGAAGGGTTAATGAAGGGTTAATGAAGAGTCAATTAAGAGTTAATTAAGAGTCAATTAAGAGTTAATTAAGAGTTAATGAACAGCTGAGGGAGCTCCAGAGGATGAGCGGCTCCTCACGCAGCCCCGAGCCGGGGAACAGGTGAGTCACGCACACACTGACACTGACACTGACACACACAAACACACACACACACATACACACTGACACACACACACACACACACACACACACACACACACACACGCTTCTTCTTACCTGAAGGTCTCGCGCTCAGTCCGGAGCTTCACGCGCTCTTCATGTCAGACACAAACAGACAGAAAGTCCAAACTTTGCTCCACTCTGACCCACAGACCCTCAGACCCGCAGCGCTGCACGCAACTCTGAGCGCGTCAACCCACGGAAAGCACGCGCAGCTGCAGGGACACACACTTCCGGTGCCCGAGCTCAGGGCTACAAAATAAAAGCTGCTGGAAGCTGAAGGAGGAGGAGCTCTGAAATAAAAGACCAGCTACAAGTCTCTCTTTCTTTATGGGGAGATGATTTAAAGATGGATGGATGGAGGGAGGGATGGAGGGAGGGATGGAGGGAGGGATGGATGGATGGATGGAGGGAGGGATGGAGGGAGGGATGGATGGATGGATGGAGGGAGGGAGGGAGAGAGGGAGGGATGGATGGAGGGATGGATGGATGGATGGAGGGAGGGAGAGAGGGAGGATGGATGGAGGGATGGAGGGATGGATGGAGGGAGGGATGGAGGGAGGGATGGATGGATGGATGGAGGGAGGGAGAGAGGGAGGGATGGAGGGAGGGATGGATGGATGGATGGAGGGAGGGATGGAGGGAGGGATGGATAGATGATTTAAAGATGGATGGATGGAGGGAGGGAGAGAGGGAGGGATGGATGGATGGATGGAGGGAGGGAGAGAGGGAGGGATGGATAGATGATTTAAAGATGGATGGATGGAGGGAGGGAGAGAGGGAGGGATGGATGGATGGATGGAGGGAGGGAGAGAGGGAGGGATGGAGGGAGGGATGGATGGATGGATGGAGGGAGGGATGGAGGGAGGGATGGATAGATGATTTAAAGATGGATGGATGGAGGGAGGGAGAGAGGGAGGGAGAGAGGGAGGGATGGAGGGAGGGATGGATAGATGATTTAAAGATGGATGGAGGGAGGGAGAGAGGGATGGATGGATGGATGGATGGATAGATAGATAGATAGATAGATAGATAGATAGATGGATAGATAGATAGATAGATAGATAGATAGATAGATAGATAGATAGATAGATAGATAGATAGACTGTGTTGCAAAAGACTGATAATAGTTTTAGTTTCATAGCTGTATATTTTCATTTGTGTATCTGTCTGTAATAGATCATTGATTGGCGTTGCTTGGTAACCCAGGCATTATAAATAAATGTGTTTGTTACAAAATGTGAAAAAATGTAGAAGCATTTTTTTCAAGTTCTGTAAATTCTCTTAACTCATAAAGAAATAAGATTACATCATTTAAAGTCTGATTATAACTTTCTACTGTTAAAGTCATACATCATTCATATTTTATCATCAATAGTTAAAGAGTAGATACATGTTAGGTGTGTGTGTGTGTGTGTGTGTGTGTGTGTGTGTGTGTGTGTGTGTGTGTGTGTGTGTGTGTGTGTGTGTGTGTGTGTGTGTGTGTTAAATGAAATGTTTTTATTTTATCCAGTTTAAAGTTCCTCACTGGAGCTTTAAATTCATAGAGGTGAAATGCACCTCAGAGATGTTCCTCTGTGTTTTAAGAGACTCAGTGAGAGACTTTAGATACCTGAGAGAGGGACTCAGGTTCCTCTCAGTTTGTTCCTCTGTAGATAAAAGTCTCTCTAAAGTCAAACACCTGCGGAGGGGTGCTTTTATTTTGAAAAGTTAAACCGGAAGTCTCATGTGGGATCATGCCGGTTTGACTGCTCAGTCCGGACTGCCCCCCTCTCTGTCCATCCCGCAGCAGGTCTCTGTGGCACGACAGGACCAGATGCACGGACCCCCTCTGGACTGAACCGGACCAGAGTCAGCCGAACCGGTGAGAGGAACCCGAGCCGAGCCGGTCTGAGGTGAGCCGGTCTGAGGTGAGCCGGTCTGAGGTGAGCCTGGACCCAGAGCGATCAGCGGGGACCCTGCAGCTCTGAGTCCGCCTCCATGGACGCTCTGGGCGGCTTCAGGTGGAGGATCTTGTCGCTCCTGGTTCTGCTGGTCTGCCTCGCTCCGGGACGCGCTGAGAGGGTGAGTGACCTAAAGCTGGACCCAGAGTCAGGAGAGGGGGGTCAGGGGCACAGGTGAGCTGCAGGTGAGAGAGGGTCTCTCTAAGGACCTGGGACCTGATGAGCCTGGCCCCCTTTATCATGATTAAAACCTGTTTATTCATTAAGACCGGTCTCAGAGTCTCAGAGTCTCAGAGACCCAGTCTGCTGGTCTCTGGGGGGTTTACTTCTGAAACTTTAGATTTTATGATAATTAATAACATCCGGGTTGTTGATGATAAATGACTCTGATTGGCTGAACGCACCTGCTCACTTGTTTGTCTCCATGGCAACAGATGCATCAGTGTGTGTGTGTGTGTGTGTGTGTGTGGTCACCTGTTACCTGAAGGCAGTTTACACCTGACCCTGATACCAGGAAGTTCAGAAGGAGAACTACATGCTGGACTGGTTTCAGTGAAAACAGTGTCCTGGTCTTGGTGAGTTCTGGTTTTGGTGAGTTCTGGTCTTCATAGGTTCTGGTTTTGTTTGGTTTGGTACCCAGTGAGTTCTGGTTTTGTTGAGTACTGGTCTTGGTGAGTTCCGGTTTTGTTGAGAGCTGGTCTTGCTGTATTTAGGTTTTGTTAAGTTCTGGTGTTGTCGGGTTCTGGTTTTGTTTAGTGCCGGTTTGGTGAGTTCTGGTTTTATGTAGTGCTGCTCTTGGGGGACTTTGAGGGTCCTGAGCTGATGTGGGTTCAAGTCTTTATGAGGTCATTTATTGTTAGGGTTGGGTTACGTCAAGTCTGGTCTGGTCTTTGTGGGTCCTGGTCTTGCTGAGCTCAGTTGTTTATTGAGTTCTAAGCTCTGTAGGTTCTGATCCTGATGTGTTCTGGTTTAGGGGGTTGTAGTCTTGGTAAGTTATGATTAAGGTGGGATTCAGTTTTTGAGTTCTGGTCTCAGTGAGAGTCCCTTCCTTGGAGTGTTCGGTCTATGTAAGTTTTGGTCTTGGTGAGTTCTGGCCTTAGGTAATCTGGTCTTACAGACTCTTGATCTCCTCTCCTCTTGATGAGTCCTGGTCTTACCCTGTTATTTGCTAGATCTGGTTTTAGCAAGCTCACGTCTAGGTTTGGTCTGAGTGAGTTTTGGATTGTTGAGTTCTGGTTTTGGTAGATTCTTGTATCTGTCTTCAGGACGATCTTGTCTTTAGGGGTTCATTGTTAGTCCTGTTT
>NW_023260029.1:65442-75728 GCF_009762535.1 Notolabrus celidotus
ACAAAGTTTGTGATAAAACCTCCAAGGTTCACAAATATTCACACAATCATCCAACGACCAACACGAGCTGTGGAGTTTAAAACTCAGACCCACAGGGTGAAGACCGGCTGCTGGAGACCGGCTGCTGGAGATCGGCTGCTGGAGGCCGGCTGCTGGAGGCCGGCTGCTGGAGGCCGGCTGCTGGAGGCCGGCTGCTGGAGACCGGCTGCTGGAGACCGGCTGCTGGAGACCACATGAAGACCGTTGTTGTTTTTTTAAACGTATGAAAAGCCGAATGTTTAAGTTGAGTCTCAGTGGAGTCTGAAATCTGTGTGATGTAGTCCAGGTGTGACACCAGAGACCACCCAGGTGTGAACTCTGTGATCTGAAGTGTGTTCAGCAGGAGAAGAAAGGCCGGTTCCTCTCTGCTGAACATGAAACGTCCGTCTCTTTGCTCGGGAGCCTGAATGCACCTGGACCACAGCCAGGACCTCTGTGACGTCACCGGAGTCCACCGCCCCTCCGTGGACTGGGATCTGGTCTTTTGTGCATCTCGTGAGACTCACCTGTGTGTTTATGGTCTGCAGGGCGAACCTGGTTACCTCGGGTATGATGGACTTCCTGGAGTGATTGGTTACCCTGGAAACGAAGGCCACCAGGGCCCACCTGGAGAAAAGGTAACGCCCAAAAAACTGAACACGTTTCAGACTTCTGTGTGTGTTAGTGTGTGTGTAAGTGTGTGTGTTAGTGTGTGTGTTAGTGTGTGTGTGTTAGTGTGTGTGTGTTAGTGTGTGTTTGTGTGTTAGTGTGTGTGTGTAGTATGAGTATGAGTTCATGTTTTAATGACGTCGTCAACATCAGGATGACCCCAGAGACCAGAGCCATGTTTCCTGGTGCTCATTGTGGTCTTTATTTAAATCCTCTTAAACAGTATAATCCACACCACAGACCTGAGACTTGTCATGGTGTTGAACGGTCTCTGGAGTTCCACAGGGTTCCTTCTGGGGTCCTCTTCAGTTTGAAATCCCCTCATCATCATAATCACATTAACACAAGTCAGCTGAGTAACACAAAATAAATGATTACACTAAGTCAGAGTGTCCTCTGAGTGTCCTCTTCTCTCTCAGGGCCAGCTTGGACCAGGAGGGAGTACTGGACTGAAAGGATCTCGGGTAAGACAGGTTCATCCAGACTAAAGCAGCAGTTCAGGAACAGTTCTACAGAAGTCCTCCAGACAGATCTAATATTAATACAGACTTTAAGAAATCTGCTCTCAGTCTCATTCTCTGTTTTTATCCTCCAGGGTCTTCCAGGAAAACCAGGCTTCCCAGGACCTCCAGGACTACCAGTGAGTACCATGAAGTACTAATCAGAGGAGGTTTAGAAAACATAAAGACACACACGAGAGAGATCTGAAACTAAACTCACTTCAGGAAGTAGAAACTAATACAGCTGTAAGTCTGACGAGTCAAACATGGACTCTCTGGTCTGGGACCATAAATGATTTAGTAAAATCCCTGTTCTTGTTTTTTATCAGGGACTTCCTGGACATGAAGGCTCCATCGGCAGAACCGGAGTCCCAGGATGCAACGGGACAAAGGTAGACCTGATGACCTGCTCACTGGGTCTTTATGTTTTCCAAACTGTTATTAATGCAGTTAGCATTCTTCTTCTTCTGTTATTAATGCAGTTAGCATTCTTCTTCTTCTGTTATTTAATGCAGTTAGCATTCTTCTTCTTCTGTTACTTAATGCAGTTAGCATTCTTCTTCTTCTGTTATTAATGCAGTTAGCATTCTTCTTCTTCTGTTATTTAATGCAGTTAGCATTCTTCTTCTTCTGTTACTTAATGCAGTTAGCATTCTTCTTCTTCTGTTATTAATGCAGTTAGCATTCTTCTTCTTCTGTTATTAATGCAGTTAGCATTCTTCTTCTTCTGTTACTTAATGCAGTTAGCATTCTTCTTCTTCTGTTATTAATGCAGTTAGCATTCTTCTTCTTCTGTTACTTAATGCAGTTAGCATTCTTCTTCTTCTGTTATTAATGCAGTTAGCATTCTTCTTCTTCTGTTATTAATGCAGTTAGCATTCTTCTTCTGTTATTAATGCAGTTAGCATTCTTCTTCTTCTGTTATTAATGCAGTTAGCATTCTTCTTCTTCTGTTATTAATGCAGTTAGCATTCTTCTTCTTCTGTTATTTAATGCAGTTAGCATTCTTCTTCTTCTGTTATTAATGCAGTTAGCATTCTTCTTCTTCTGTTATTAATGCAGTTAGCATTCTTCTTCTTCTGTTACTTAATGCTGTTAGCATTCTTCTTCTTCTGTTACTTAATGCAGTTAGCATTCTTCTTCTTCTGTTACTTAATGCAGTTAGCATTCTTCTTCTTCTGTTACTTAATGCAGTTAGCATTCTTCTTCTTCTGTTATTAATGCAGTTAGCATTCTTCTTCTTCTGTTATTAATGCAGTTAGCATTCTTCTTCTTCTGTTATTAATGCAGTTAGCATTGTTCTTCTTCTGTTACTTAATGCAGTTAGCATTCTTCTTCTTCTGTTACTTAATGCAGTTAGCATTCTTCTTCTTCTGTTGTTAATGCAGTTAGCATTCTTCTTCTTCTGTTACTTAATGCAGTTAGCATTCTTCTTCTTCTGTTACTTTATGCAGTTAGCATTCTTCTTCTTCTGTTACTTAATGCAGTTAGCATTCTTCTTCTTCTGTTATTAATGCAGTTAGCATTCTTCTTCTTCTGTTACTTAATGCAGTTAGCATTCTTCTTCTTCTGTTACTTAATGCAGTTAGCATTCTTCTTCTTCTGTTACTTAATGCAGTTAGCATTCTTCTTCTTCTGTTATTAATGCAGTTAGCATTCTTCTTCTTCTGTTATTAATGCAGTTAGCATTCTTCTTCTTCTGTTATTAATGCAGTTAGCATTCTTCTTCTTCTGTTACTTAATGCAGTTAGCATTCTTCTTCTTCTGTTACTTTATGCAGTTAGCATTCTTCTTCTTCT
The DNA here is from genome assembly GCF_009762535.1 of Notolabrus celidotus. Lineage (NCBI taxonomy): Eukaryota > Metazoa > Chordata > Actinopteri > Labriformes > Labridae > Notolabrus > Notolabrus celidotus. Next base: position 68,429 of record NW_023260029.1, read on the forward strand.
GTTACTTAATGCAGTTAGCATTCTTCTTCTTCTGTTATTAATGCAGTTAGCATTCTTCTTCTTCTGTTACTTAATGCAGTTAGCATTCTTCTTCTTCTGTTATTAATGCAGTTAGCATTCTTCTTCTTCTGTTATTAATGCAGTTAGCATTCTTCTTCTTCTGTTACTTAATGCAGTTAGCATTCTTCTTCTTCTGTTATTAATGCAGTTAGCATTCTTCTTCTTCTGTTACTTAATGCAGTTAGCATTCTTCTTCTTCTGTTACTTTATGCAGTTAGCATTCTTCTTCTTCTGTTACTTAATGCAGTTAGCATTCTTCTTCTTCTGTTATTAATGCAGTTAGCATTCTTCTTCTTCTGTTACTTAATGCAGTTAGCATTCTTCTTCTTCTGTTATTAATGCAGTTAGCATTCTTCTTCTTCTGTTATTAATGCAGTTAGCATTCTTCTTCTTCTGTTATTAATGCAGTTAGCATTCTTCTTCTTCTGTTACTTAATGCAGTTAGCATTCTTCTTCTTCTGTTACTTTATGCAGTTAGCATTCTTCTTCTTCTGTTACTTAATGCAGTTAGCATTCTTCTTCTTCTGTTATTAATGCAGTTAGCATTCTTCTTCTTCTGTTATTAATGCAGTTAGCATTCTTCTTCTTCTGTTACTTAATGCAGTTAGCATTCTTCTTCTTCTGTTACTTAATGCAGTTAGCAGGGTTCTCACGCGTCCTGGAAAACCTGGAAAACCTGGAAACCAGTTGACCAGTTTTCCAGTTCTGGAAAACTCCTGGAAAAAGGGAGAAAAAGGTCAAATGTCCTGTAAAGTCACAGATAGTCCTGTACAATGATTCCAACATGGCTGCATGTGACCTGACCCTATTAACCAAACACATCCCCATCATTGAAAGTTGAGTTCATGCTGTGCAGGAAGAGACAGCGGCACTGCACAACTTTTTCCCCTCTTTTCTCCTTCTCTTCATAATCATGCATTCACAGGAAACAGGGGGAGATTGTTTCTGTGTTCTGGTACATGAACCTTGTAGAGACCTCTTCTGATTCAAAGAGTCTTATATTTAAGTTATAGTGTGACCAGTGGAGTCGGGCAGAGAGCTTGGGGGTCTGTGCCTCACAACTTTCTCTGCAGGCTGAGACCTCAATTACCGTACTCTAGCTCAGTGGTTCTCAAAGTGGGGTCCTGGGACCCCTGGGGGTCCATGAACCATAGCGTGGGGGTCCTTGAAATAATTAGAATACATTTCTAATAAATGATAAATTGTGCTGAGTCATTACAAACAGCAGATCCACCATTGTTCTGATACCATCTGGTGTCTGAAGGGATATGTGAGTCTTGCTCCTGTTAATGTTCTGAAAGTGTTTCAGATCAATTAGTTGAAAAGTCTAAATGCTGTCATGTTGAGTCCACAAGGAATGAAATGACCCTCTGTTTTAAAGGATACAAGTGGGATTTACTGGATTCAAAGGGTTCTCTGTTTATCACTATGGTACAGGTCTGAAGGATTTACATTGATACCTTTTACAATACAAATAGTTCCAAGAGGAACTAAGAGTGAGAATGGTAGGAAGCATGAGCATGAGCATAATTCTACAAATTAACAAAAAACTGAAAACATATCCACAGAACAGAACCAGGGGTTAGGATTAGGATTAGGATTAGGATTAGGGTTAGGGTTAGGGTTAGGATTAGGATTAGTGTTAGGGGTTAGGGTTAGGGTTAGGATTAGTTTTAGGGGTTAGGGTTAGGGTTAGGGTTAGGATTAGGGTTAGGATTAGGGTTAGGGTTAGGGTTAGGATTAGGATTAGTGTTAGGGGTTAGGGTTAGGGTTAGTGTTAGGATTAGTGTTAGGGGTTAGGGTTAGGGTTAGGATTAGGATTAGGGTTAGGGTTAGGGTTAGGGTTAGGGGTTAGGGTTAGGGTTATGGTTAGGGGTTAGGGTTAGGGTTAGGGTTAGGGGTTAGGGTTAGGGTTATGGTTAGGGGTTAGGGTTAGGGTTAGGGTTAGGATTAGGGGTTAGGGTTAGGGTTAGGATTAGGATTAGGGTTAGGATTAGGATTAGTGTTAGGGGTTAGGGTTAGGGTTAGGATTAGGATTAGGGTTAGGGGTTAGGGTTAGGGTTAGAGTTAGGGTTAGGGTTAGAGTTAGGGTTAGGGTTAGGATTAGGGTTAGGGTTAGGGGTTAGGGTTAGGGTTGGGGTTAGGATTAGGATTAGGATTAGGGTTAGGGTTAGGGTTAGGGTTAGGGTTAGGATTAGTGTTAGGGGTTAGGGTTAGGGTTAGGGTTAGGATTAGGATTAGGATTAGGGTTAGGGTTAGGGTTAGGGTTAGGGTTAGAGTTAGGGTTAGGGTTAGGGTTAGGGTAAGGGTTAGGGTTAGGTTTAGGATTAGGGTTAGGGTTAGGGTTAGGTTTAGGATTAGGGTTAGGGTTAGGGTAAGGGTTAGGATTAGGGTTAGGGTTAGGGTTAGGATTAGGGTTAGGGTTAGGGTAAGGGTTAGGATTAGGGTTAGGGTTAGGGTTAGGGTTAGGATTAGGGTTAGGGGTTAGGGTTAGGATTAGGATTAGGGTTAGAGTTAGGTTTAGGTTTAGGATTAGGGTTAGGGTTAGGGTTAGGGGTGAGGGTTAGGGTTAGGGTTAGGATTAGGGTTAGGGTTAGGGTTAGGGTTAGGGGTGAGGGTTAGGGTTAGGATTAGGGTTAGGGTTAGGGTTAGGGTTAGGGTTAGGATTAGGGTTTAGGGTTAGGGGTTGGGTTAGGGTTAGGGTTAGGGGTTGGGGTTAGGGTTAGGGTTAGGATTAGGGTTAGGGTTAGGGTTTAGGGTTAGGGGTTAGGGTTAGGGGTGAGGGTTAGGGTTAGGATTAGGGTTAGGGTTAGGGTTAGGGTTAGGATTAGGGTTAGGGTTAGGGTTAGGGTTTAGGGTTAGGGTTAGGGGTGAGGGTTAGGGTTAGGATTAGGGTTAGGGTTAGGGTTAGGGTTAGGGTTAGGATTAGGATTAGGGTTAGGGTTAGGGTTAGGGGTGAGGGTTAGGGTTAGGATTAGGGTTAGGGTTAGGGTTAGGGTTAGGATTAGGGTTAGGGTTAGGGTTAGGGTTAGGGGTTTAGGGTTAGGGGTTAGGGTTAGGGTTAGGGTTAGGATTAGGGTTAGGGTTAGGGTTAGGATTAGGGTTAGGGTTAGGGTTAGGATTAGGGTTAGGGTTAGGGTTAGGATTAGGGTTAGGGTTAGGGTTAGGATTAGGGTTAGGGTTAGGATTAGGGTTAGGGTTAGGGTTAGGATTAGGGTTAGGGTTAGGATTAGGGTTAGGGTCAGGGTTAGGGTTAGGATTAGGGTTAGGATTAGGGTTAGGATTAGGGTTAGGGTTAGGATTAGGGTTAGGGTTAGGATTAGGGTTAGGGTTAGGGTTAGGATTAGGGTTAGGGTTAGGGTTAGGATTAGGGTTAGGGTTAGGGTTAGGATTAGGGTTAGGGTTAGGATTAGGGTTAGGGTTAGGGTTAGGGTTAGGATTAGGGTTAGGGTTAGGATAAGTGTTAGGGTTAAGATTAGGGTTAGGATTAGGGTTAGGGTTAGGGTTAGGGTTAGGATTAGGCTTAGGGTTAGGGTTAGGATTAGGATTAGGGTTAGGGGTTAGGGTTAGGGTTAGGATTAGGGTTAGGGTTAGGGTTAGGGTTAGGATTAGGGTTAGGGTTAGGGTTAGGGTTAGGATTAGGGTTAGGGTTAGGGTTAGGGTTAGGATTAGGGTTAGGGTCAGGGTTAGGGTTAGGATTAGGGTTAGGGTTAGGGTTAGGATTAGGGTTAGGGTTAGGATTAGGGTTAGGGGTTAGGGTTAGGATTAGGGTTAGGGTTAGGGTTAGGTTAGGGTTAGGGGTTATGGTTAGGATTAGGGTTAGGATTAGGGTTAGGGTTAGGATTAGGGTTAGGGTTAATGTTAGGATTAGAGTTAGGGTTAGGGTTAGGATTAGGGTTAGGGTTAGGGTTAGGGTTAGGGTTAGGATTAGGGTTAGGGTTAATGTTAGGATTAGAGTTAGGGTTAGGGTTAGGATTAGGGTTAGGGTTAGGGTTAGGGTTAGGGTTAGGATTAGGGTTAGGGTTAGGATTAGGGTTAGGGTTAGGGTTAGGGTTAGGATTAGGGTTAGGGTTAGGATTAGGGTTAGGATTAGGGTTAGGGTTAGGGTTAGGATTAGGGTTCGGATTAGGGTTCAGGTTAGGGTTAGGATTAGGGTTAGGGTTAGGATTAGGGTTAGGGTTAGGGTTAGGGTTAGGATTAGGGTTAGGGTTAGGATTAGGGTTAGGATTAGGGTTAGGGTTAGGATTAGGGTTAGGGTTAGGGTTAGGGTTAGGATTAGGGTTAGGATTAGGGTTAGGGTTAGGATTAGGATTAGGGTTAGGGTTAGGATTAGGGTTAGGGTTAGGGTTAGGGTTAGGGTTAGGATTAGGGTTAGGGTTAGGGTTAGGGTTAGGATTAGGGTTAGGGTTAGGATTAGGGTTAGGATTAGGGTTAGGGTTAGGGTTAGGGTTAGGGTTAGGGTTAGGGTTAGGATTAGGGTTAGGGTTAGGGTTAGGGTTAGGATTAGGGTTAGGGTTAGGATTAGGGTTAGGATTAGGGTTAGGGTTAGGGTTAGGGTTAGGATTAGGGTTAGGGTTAGGGTTAGGGTTAGGATTAGGGTTAGGATTAGGGTTAGGGTTAGGGTTAGGGTTAGGGTTAGGGTTAGGATTAGGATTAGGGTTAGGATTAGGGTTAGGGTTAGGATTAGGGTTAGGGTTAGGGTTAGGGTTAGGATTAGGGTTAGGGTTAGGGTTAGGGTTAGGATTAGGGTTAGGGTTAGGGTTAGGGTTAGGATTAGGGTTAGGGTTAGGATTAGGGTTAGGATTAGGGTTAGGGTTAGGGTTAGGGTTAGGATTAGGGTTAGGGTTAGGGTTAGGATTAGGGTTAGGGTTAGGATTAGGGTTAGGGTTAGGGTTAGGGGATTAGGGTTCGGGTTAGGGTTAGGGTTAGGGGATTAGGGTTAGGGTTAGGGTTAGAACCAGAGCCAAACCCAAGCAAACCCAACCAGAATCGAACCAGAACCGAACCAGAACCATACCAGAACCGAACCAGAAACCGAACCAGAACCCAACCAGAAGCCAACCAGAACCGAACCAGAACTGAACCAGAACCGAACCAGAACCGTACTAGAACCGAACCGAACTAGAACCAAACTCATGTAAACCCAACCAGAACCGAACTAGACCCGAACCAGAACCGAACCAGAACCGAACCAGGACTGAACCAGACCCGAACCAGAACCGAATCAGAACCAGACCCTAACCAGAACCGAACCAGAACCGAACCAGAACTGAACCAGAACCGAACCGAACTAGAACCGAACCGAACCAGAACCAGAACCGAACCGAACCAGAATCGAACCAGAACCGTACCAGAATCGAACCAGAACCGAACCGAACCAGAATCGAACCAGAACCGAACCAGAATCGAACCAGAACCGAACCGAACCAGAATCGAACCAGATCCGAACCAGAACCGAACCAGACCGGAACCAGAACCGAAACGAATCAGAACCATACCAGAACCGTACCAGAACCGAAACGAATCAGAACCATACCAGAACCGTACCAGAACAGAACCAGAACCAAACCAGAACCGAACCAGAACAGAAGAGAACTAGAACTGAACTCAAGCAAACAGAACCAGAACCTGTGGTTGTATTATTCTATTATTAATGTTCCATCATTTTTAAGAATGTAAGAGATGATTTCATTGATAGCCATAGACTGCATGCCTTTAATGTAGACTTCCACTGAGAGGAACATATTAGACTATTTAGGAACTAAATTAGGAACTACATTTAGACTGTCATACCAGCTTGATCATCACTGAACATGTCCTGGAACATGATCTCTGGAACTTAATGCAGTTAGCAAACAGCTTTAAGACGCTCTATCACCACCTTGTGGCGGGAATACTGTATTACAACCAGGCACCGGTAAAAACCCTGAAACATTTAACTTTTAAAATGAGAAAATATTCAAAGTTACTCTTAAATTTTTACAAAGTGAACGAACATTTGAATATTTGAAAATCATTGCCTGTCCCTACGTTAGACCAGCTTTACCCCCATGACCCGAAAACCAGGTCAGGATCATACAGGAACATACACCGTATGTCCGCAAACAGATGTTGTGTTCCAGCAGTGACTAATGTGAGAACGTACATTTAGAACGGATCAGGACCTAGAACCGGGCCCTGAGGAACACCATGGGAAGGTGTTTTAGTGAGTGAAAACACGAGGATGGGGTGTTCAGGATCATTACAGGTCGTGGTCTTTCAGGGAGGATCTCTTGAGTCTGAAAGTTCCTACACTGACTGATGTTCTGGTCTGTGTCATCCAGGGCACTGTGGGTTTCCCAGGGTACCCCGGGGATTCAGGAGCTGTTGGTCTTCAGGTGAGTCCTGCCTCCCTCTAGTACAAAGTGCTTCATGGCGTGAAGACGTCGTGTTCGCCTCTCAGGGATTTAAAGGGAAGCATTCTCAGCGCTGCACATCAAGCTAACTCTGTTGTTGTGGTTTAGGGCCGACCTGGACCGCGAGGTGCGAAGGTAAGACCGGCTGTGTTTGTCTCAAACGGTCAGTCTGTGTCTGCGTCCGTCTGCGTACCAGGTTTTCATTCCGGTCTCTGTTCAGGGGGACATGTACGTCTTTCCCGTAACCCCGGAGATGAAGGGAGCGAGAGGAAGACAAGGAGAGGATGGAGAGAACGTGAGTCACTGCGTTCAGACCGAACAGAACTGATGTGGATCCTCTGAAGTCTGCTGGTTTCTGTGTTCCCTGATGGATGACACGATGACTCACGACTCGTTGACCTGACGTGTTCACATTAAGACTGACCCCTGTGACTCTCTGGTGTCCTCTGATTGGCTGTTTGTGTTGCAGGGGCTGAGTGGATATCCAGGTGAACCCGGTCTGCCAGGACAGCTTGGATCCACAGGACTTCCTGTATGTGTCAGACTTCAAACCGTCAGACTGTTAGACGTGAACACGGAGCGATACGAACGAATCAGCTGATTGTTTTTCTGTTTCAGGGGAGTCCGGGGTTTCCAGGGTTACCAGGAGAGAAGGTCAGTGTCAACAGGCTGGTCTGGGAGCAGATCTGGTCTTTGTGGTTTTTACCTCGATATGTATGTTTACTTTACGGCATGATTATTGCGCCCTTACTCCTGAACTCATCCTGTTTTCATGGCTGTGAGAAAACCAGATGAAAATCAACGACACAGAACAACATCTCCAAATTAGACGTCACATGACCTGT
>NW_023260029.1:76228-91228 GCF_009762535.1 Notolabrus celidotus
GATGAAACATGAGAGAGTGAATCAAAGCGTGTGATATCACATCAGGTCCCGTCTGGTCCTGCAGGACTCCCAGCGGGCCGGTTGTTGTGGTCGTCTCTTGAAGGTAATTGGCCCACAGGTCAGACTCTGCTTCCTGTGAGGAGGAGGATGCCGGGTTCATTATCTTCTGGGTTTAATGAGTCCCTGTGAGGAGACGTCTTAAACTCCAGCAGCTGAGTCCAGACCTGGTCTGAACGTAGTTTCTCTTTCAGGATGAGTTTACCCTCTAAGAACGTTTTGGGTGTTCCACCAGCTGAGAGAGTTTCAGCCTAAGTTAAGACTTCATTCTGACACTGAGACCCTCGTAGGAGTGAAGTCCTCCGTAGAGGACGGGTCGGCATGGAGCGTCTCTTTGATTTAGAGGAGGAGGAGATCCAGACGGTTCTCCCAGCTGTAATAATCTGAGATTACATCCTTTATACAAATATGATGACTAAGACTTGAACTCCAGACCATTAAAGGATGTTGTAGTTGATCATTTCACCACTAGATGTCACTGCTAACACACACTGTTATTACACACACTGTTATTACACACACTGTTATTACACACACTGTTATTACACACACTGTTATTACACACACTGTTATTACACACACTGTTATTACACACACTGTTATTAGACTGTAGTTATCACCTTACTGGGACCCTTACTGGGATCCTGCGTGTATCCATGGTAACATTGTTTACATACGAGATCAGCTGTTAGCAGCCCGTAGCATGTCGATGCTAAACGATGCTAGGCCCGATGTTCTCTGTGAGCTGAGGAGAAGGAGGCGAGGACGACGTGCTGGTACTGAGGTGCAAGCTAAGAAAAGACCACATGGACCTGTCCTTCCACCCCCCGTTATGGGGACTGTAAGATCTATCTACGATAAGGTGGACCAGCTAACCCAGCACCAGAGTAGCATCATGCTAACAGAGCTAACACCGGACACCAACGCCACATTGGAAGGATTTCACCTGCTGTGGGCGGACAGGATACAGGAGAGCAGGACTGAACTAACTGGGGAAGAAGACCAGCTCAGTCCTGGACCCTGTGGAGGTGGTGGCTGACAGGAGGATTATGTCCAAGCTGTCGTCTCTGATGGACATTTCTTTAATATATATATTCTTGTTGAATTCTTCTTCTTGTTTGCTGCTGGAACTCCAGGAATTTCCCCGTTGTGGGACGAATAAAGGAGGATCTCATCTTATCTTATCTCATCTCATCTCATCTCATCTCATCTCATCTCACCTCACCTCACCTCACCTCACCTCACCTCACCTCACCTCACCTCACCTCATCTCATCTCATCTCATCTCATATTATCTTATCTTATCTTATCTTATCTTATCTTATCTCATCTCATCTCATCTCATCTCATCTCATCTCATCTCATCTCATCTCATCTCATCTCATCTCATCTCATCTCATCTCATCTCATCTCATCTCATCTCACCTCACCTCACCTCACCTCACCTCACCTCACCTCACCTCACCTCACATTATCTCATCTCATCTCATCTCATCTCATCTCATCTCATCTCATCTCATCTCATCTCATCTCATCTCATCTCATCTCATCTCACCTCACCTCACCTCACCTCACCTCACCTCACCTCACATTATCTCATCTCATCTCATCTCATCTCATCTCATCTCATCTCATCTCATCTCATCTCACCTCACCTCACCTCACCTCACCTCACCTCACCTCACCTCACCTCACCTCACCTCACCTCACATTATCTCATCTCATCTCATCTCATCTCATCTCATCTCATCTCATCTCATCTCATCTCATCTCACCTCACCTCACCTCACCTCACCTCACCTCACCTCACCTCACCTCACCTCACCTCACCTCACCTCACCTCACCTCACCTCATCTTATCTTATCTTATCATACCTTATACTATCTCATCTCATCTCATCTAATCTTATCATACCTTATACTATCTCATCTCATCTCATCTCATCTCATCTCATCTCACCTCACCTCACCTCACCTCACCTCACCTCACCTCACCTCACCTCACCTCACCTCACCTCACCTCACCTCACCTCACCTCACCTCACCTCATCTTATCTTATCTTATCTTATCATACCTTATACTATCTCATCTCATCTCATCTAATCTTATCATACCTTATACTATCTCATCTCATCTCATCTCATCTCATCTCATCTCATCTCATCTCATCTTATCTCATCTCACCTCATCTTATCTTATCTTACAAACTAACAAGTTCATCATTTGGTTTAGTGACGACTTTACATCCTAACTCAGGACCGACTCACTCCCAGCTGTTGAACCGGCTGCAGGTGTTTCACTCTCCTGTTATGTTGCGGGTCACATTGACCCCTTATATCTGCCTCTAAACCAGCTAAATGCAGCATCAACATCTGGGCAGCATGTGACAGAAGAGGAGTCTCATGTTCATTTATCAACATCGCTTCATAAAAAATACAAATAAAAAGTGTTGTTTTTATATTAAGGTCTTTAATTTGGATGAAAAGGAGTTCTCCTGTTTGAACCATGACCTGACAGAGTTAAAGAACACCAACAGACTAAACTTTGGTTTAAATGGTCAGTGATGGAGTCAATGATGAGATTACAACAGGAGGGTTAAAGCCTTCTCATTGGTCCGTTCTTTGAGCCTCAGCCTGTCTGAGAGTTATAGAGCTATGCTGCCCTCTAGAGGCAGAGAGCAGGAAGTACAGTCAGAGTAAAGGATGAAGCAGCTGTATGCAGAGAGGCTGTGATACCTCCATTTAATGTCTGAAACTCAGAGATATAAAACCTGAACCACTTCAGAATGTAGACTTCATCCCGTCCCGATGTCTCCTCACTGGAACTGGTGGAGTCCTTCTCAGCTGTGAACGGACGTTTGGTCCAACTTCTCGTCTTTGCTCGGTTGTTCTTGTGAATAAAGGATCTGGTTTAGGAACAGGGGGCAGTTTGGACTAAGTGACACCACATCAGGGTCCTCAGGATGTGCTGTCTGATCTCAGTGGTCCTGACCCCGTAGATGATGGGGTTGAAACAGCTCGGGAACAGCAGGTACATGGTGCTGAAGAAGACCCGGACCCCTGCAGGGAGACCGTTCCTGATCCGGTACGACAGGAAAGCTACGAGTGCGATGGTCAGACTGACGGTGATGACCACGATGTGGGTCACACAGGTGTGAAGGGCTCTGACCCCGGACTTTCCTGAACCCAGCACCGAGCTGAATATGACCACGTAGGAGGCGGCGATGAAGATGAAGTCTGCTACAGGGTTGAGGAAGATAGTCAGTAACCCCGCCAGGTTGTTGATGGAGGTGCTCCCACAGGCCAGCTGCACCAACGCCATGTGCTCACAGAAACAGTGGTTCATCACGTTGGAAGCACAGAACGACAACCTTCCTGCCAGACCGACAAACAGCGAGACCAGGACCACGTTCCTGATCACCAGGGGGATTATGTACTTGAGGAATCCTGGTAAAGCCATGCGTTGGTGGTAGCTGAGCGGACTGCAGATGGCAAAGTATCTGTCCACGGCCATCCAGACCAGCAGCGTGGACTGGAAGGACGCAACAAAGTGAATGAAATGCATCTGAAGCAGGCAGCCAATCAGAGAGATCCCCCTCCAGTCAAACAGGAAGCTCAGCAGCATGTTGGGGACGAAGAACAGAGGGAGGCTCAGGTCCACGCACGCCATGCCAGCGATGAGGATGAACATGGGGGAGTGGAGGCTCCTCTGTGATATGATGACGTACAGCAGCAGAGAGTTGGCCAACAGGGACAGGACCAACATGATGAAGAACGGGAGGAAGAGGACGGGCCTCAGACCTCCCAGCTCACTGAAGCCATCCAGGATGAAGAGTCTGTGAGAGGAGGCGTTCTCCATCCTCCCTCCTCCGGGTTCTGGGTTTCAGTTCAGTGGACCTGTAAACAGACGGGGACACTACATGAGGATCCAGAACCACAGAGAACCACAGAGAACCACAGAGAACCACAGAGAACCACAGAGAACCACAGAGAACCACAGAGAGGAGTTCACATGTTTGTTCCTAGTTAGTGAGTTCAATCAAGCTTTATTTATAAAGCACCTTTCAGACAAACCCAATGAACCCAGAGAGCTTTACAGAGACCGACAACAAGAAGCAGGAATCAAAGGATGACATAAAGACATGTTAAAAAACAAAGATGGACTTTAAAATAGAGACTGATGCTCACCCACAACAATACAATATGTGTCATTCAAATAAGTTCAATACATATATTTAAAAAGGAGAAGAGCTGAAAACAAAATAAAGCCATAATAATAATAATTATTATTATTATTATTATTATTAATGTTTATAATTATAATTTGTAGAGCACTTTTCAGAAACCCACTCACAAAGTGTTTCACATTCTCAGCTAAATAAAAGAGGCAGTTCATAAAAGGAGTCAAGATAAAGAAATAACACATATTTTAAAGGACATTAAATTCCCCTCAAAGAACTCTAAAGGAATGTCATTATTTAAAATGTATTTTTTCAGACAGTTAAAATAAAACTGTATTAAATTAAATTCAGATAAACCATGAAGGCTCTGTGATTAAAGACTGTTCTGGTTTAAACCCTGTCAGCTGAGTCCGGGTCAGTCTGGAGACGATCAGGTGAGTTGTGGTGCAGGATGATAAAAACACCGTTCAGGTCTGATGAAATAAAAGCGAGTCAAATCGTCTCCGTGTCTTTAAAAGTTAAAAAGGACAGAATGTTCCAAATATTTCTGAGGTGATAAAAACACGACTGTGTCAAACCAGACGCCAAGATTCTTCACAACATGATGGAGTTAAAGCTTCAGTCAGTGAGGTTACATTAAAGACACTCAGTGTGACTCTGAGTCACTGAGTCACTGAGTCACTGAGTCACTGAGTCACTGAGTCAGAATGAAAAGGTGAAATATGAAGTCTGACCTGGAGAGAGAGCCGACAGCTCAGCGGGGGTTTCTTGTCGTCAGCTCGTCTCTCAGATAAATAATAAACTTTTGAATCTAACTTTATTTATAACGCTGTTCCTGACAAAGTTACAAAGTGCATCCCATCATGAGAGAAGCACGGCTCCCCTGCAGGTCTGAGTCCAGCTGCTGGCTCTCCTCCACCCACCTGTCCCTGCTGAACGCTGACTCAGCATTTTATCAGCTTCAATCTGCGATGTCATTGGCTGCCGAAAGAAGGCGTCCCCGATGTGACGGGACACTCTGAGGTTGCGTCACCGTCCTGTGTTGTGGTGCATTCTGGGAAAAATAATAAACAGAGTGTGGAAACTTTTAACTTTAGACACACTTCAGACTGAAAGACCACGTGAAGGGAACGGGACCCCGTGTTGATGGTGGGTCTTTGTTGGACCTGAGGTTTGTCTGGAACATGTTTAGTCTGAGACCACATGTTGTGGTTTCTCTGACCCTTAAAGAAACACTCACACTGACATCAGGGTTTGTTGGAGTTTCACTTTATATCTGCTTCCTCATGAGGACACACTCCATGCATCCATTGTTCTGCAGAGGACACAGTTCTACTTCTAAATGAAGGAAGAAGAAGAAGAAACCCATGAGGGGTCTAAGTCTCCACATATAAAGGTCTGGATATAAACCCCCTCAGAGAGACGGTCTCTCTCTAAAGACAGCTGGTCCAAACACTGCAGCTAGACTAGAACCAGGAACAGAGACCACATCTCTCCTGTGTTAGCTTCTTTACACCCCCTCCCAGTAAAACCTAGACTAGAATCTAAGATCCTTCTCCTGACCTACAGAGCTCTGAATGATCAGACCCCTTAAAGACCTCATAGTACCCCTCTAGACCACTACGCTCCAACATGCAGGCCTGCTCATCGTACCTGAAGTCTCTAAAAGTAGTATGGGAGGTAGAGCCTTCAGTTCTCAGGCCCTTCTCCTTTGGAATCATCTACCAGTCAGGGTCTGGGAGGCAGACCCCCTCTCTACTTTTAAGAGTAGGCTTCAAACTTTCCTTTTTGATAAAGCTTATAGTTAGAGCTGGATCAGGCTTGGACCAGGTCTTAGTTCTGCTGCTATAGGCTTAGACTGACACACTGGGATCCTGTCTTTCCCTCTCTCTCCTCTCTCTGCCTGTCTCTCACTTTAACTCTTCCTGTCCCATTAAAGTTACTAACCATAGACCGACCTGGAGTCCCTGAGCTCCCTTGTCTCGTAGGTTCCTCTGGATCTCTGCTGCTGTGGACGTGGTCCAGACTCCAGCTGCTACAACTACTACTATCCGTCTCCCCACTATCATCTCTCTCTCTCTCTTCATCTCCCTCTATCCCTCTCTCCAACACGGTCTCAGCAGATGTGTGTCTAACATGAGTCTGGTCCTGCTGGAGGTTTCTGCCTGTTAAAGGAAGTTTGTCCTTGCCACTGTAACTTGCTAAATGCTGCAAAGTGCTCTGCTCATGGTGGATTAAGATGAGACCAGACTGAGTCCTGTCTGGAAGAGGGGACTGGATCTGATCCGGTCTCTGCTCATGGTGGATTAAGATGAGATCAGACTGAGTCCTGTCTGGAAGAGGGGACTGGATCTGATCAGGTCTCTGCTCATGGTGGATTAAGATGAGATCAGACTGTGTCCTGTCTGGAAGAGGGGACTGGATCTGATCTGGTCTCTGCTCATGGTGGATTAAGATGAGATCAGACTGAGTCCTGTCTGGAAGAGGGGACTGGATCTGATCAGGTCTCTGCTCATGGTGGATTAAGATGAGATCAGACTGAGTCCTGTCTGGAAGAGGGGACTGGATCTGATCCGGTCTCTGCTCATGGTGGATTAAGATGAGATCAGACTGAGTCCTGTCTGGAAGAGGGGACTGGATCTGATCCGGTCTCTGCTCATGGTGGATTAAGATGAGATCAGACTCAGTCCTGTCTGGAAGAGGGGACTGGATCTGATCCGGTCTCTGCTCATGGTGGATTAAGATGAGATCAGACTGAGTCCTGTCTGGAAGAGGGGACTGGATCTGATCCGGTCTCTGCTCATGGTGGATTAAGATGAGATCAGACTGAGTCCTGTCTGGAAGAGGGGACTGGATCTGATCCGGTCTCTGCTCATGGTGGATTAAGATGAGATCAGAGTCCTGTCTGGAAGAGGGGACTGGATCTGATCCGGTCTCTGCTCATGGTGGATTCAGATGAGATCAGACTGAGTCCTGTCTGGAAGAGGGGACTGGATCTGATCCGGTCTCTGCTCATGGTGGATTAAGATGAGATCAGACTGAGTCCTGTCTGGAAGAGGGGACTGGATCTGATCTGGTCTCTGCTCATGGTGGATTCAGATGAGATCAGACTGAGTCCTGTCTGGAAGAGGGGACTGGATCCGATCCGGTCTCTGCTCATGGTGGATTAAGATGAGATCAGACTGAGTCCTGTCTGGAAGAGGGGACTGGATCTGATCCGGTCTCTGCTCATGGTGGATTAAGATGAGATCAGACTGAGTCCTGTCTGGAAGAGGGGACTGGATCTGATCAGGTCTCTGCTCATGGTGGATTCAGATGAGATCAGACTGAGTCCTGTCTGGAAGAGGGGACTGGATCTGATCCGGTCTCTGCTCATGGTGGATTAAGATGAGATCAGACTGAGTCCTGTCTGGAAGAGGGGACTGGATCTGATCCGGTCTCTGCTCATGGTGGATTAAGATGAGATCTGAGTCCTGTCTGGAAGAGGGGACTGGATCTGATCCGGTCTCTGCTCATGGTGGATTCAGATGAGATCAGACTGAGTCCTGTCTGGAAGAGGGGACTGGATCTGATCCGGTCTCTGCTCATGGTGGATTAAGATGAGATCAGAGTCCTGTCTGGAAGAGGGGACTGGATCTGATCCGGTCTCTGCTCATGGTGGATTAAGATGAGATCAGACTGAGTCCTGTCTGGAAGAGGGGACTGGATCTGATCCGGTCTCTGCTCATGGTGGATTAAGATGAGATCAGACTGAGTCCTGTCTGGAAGAGGGGACTGGATCTGATCCGGTCTCTGCTCATGGTGGATTAAGATGAGATCAGAGTCCTGTCTGGAAGAGGGGACTGGATCTGATCCGGTCTCTGCTCATGGTGGATTCAGATGAGATCAGACTGAGTCCTGTCTGGAAGAGGGGACTGGATCTGATCCGGTCTCTGCTCATGGTGGATTAAGATGAGATCAGACTGAGTCCTGTCTGGAAGAGGGGACTGGATCTGATCTGGTCTCTGCTCATGGTGGATTCAGATGAGATCAGACTGAGTCCTGTCTGGAAGAGGGGACTGGATCCGATCCGGTCTCTGCTCATGGTGGATTAAGATGAGATCAGACTGAGTCCTGTCTGGAAGAGGGGACTGGATCTGATCCGGTCTCTGCTCATGGTGGATTAAGATGAGATCAGACTGAGTCCTGTCTGGAAGAGGGGACTGGATCTGATCAGGTCTCTGCTCATGGTGGATTCAGATGAGATCAGACTGAGTCCTGTCTGGAAGAGGGGACTGGATCTGATCCGGTCTCTGCTCATGGTGGATTAAGATGAGATCAGAGTCCTGTCTGGAAGAGGGGACTGGATCTGATCCGGTCTCTGCTCATGGTGGATTCAGATGAGATCAGACTGAGTCCTGTCTGGAAGAGGGGACTGGATCTGATCCGGTCTCTGCTCATGGTGGATTAAGATGAGATCAGAGTCCTGTCTGGAAGAGGGGACTGGATCTGATCCGGTCTCTGCTCATGGTGGATTCAGATGAGATCAGAGTCCTGTTTGGAAGAGGAGACTGGATCTGATCCGGTCTTGGTGCTGGGTCTTTGTTAATGATAGAACAGTTCTGCCTTTGTCATTGAAGGTTTTGTAAAAGCTTTAATTTGATCAGTGGGGAACAATCTGGACAAAGTGAGTCCATGTCAGGGTCCTCAGGATGTGCTGTCTGATCTCAGTGGTCCTGACCCCGTAGATGATGGGGTTGAAACAGCTCGGGAAGAACAGGTACATGGTGCTGAAGAAGACCCGGACCCCTGCAGGGAGACCGTTCCTGATCCGGTACGACAGGAAAGCTACGAGTATGATGGACAGACTGACGGTCATGACCACGATGTGGGTCACACAGGTGTGAAGGGCTCTGACCCCGGACTTTCCTGAACCCAGCACCGAGCTGAATATGATGATGTAAGAGACCGTGATGATGATGAAGTCTGCTACAGGGATCAGGAACACAGAGACCAACCCGATCAGACTGTTCACAGACGTGCTCCCACAGGCCAGATCCACCAACGCCATGTGCTCACAGAAACAGTGGTCTATCCTGTTCCCCAGGCAGAATGGTAACAAACCTGCCAGAGAGACCACAAGTGAGACCATGAACAGGTTCCTGATCACCAGGGGGATTATGTACTTGAGGAATCCTGGTAAAGCCATGCGTTGGTGGTAGCTGAGCGGACTGCAGATGGCAAAGTATCTGTCCACGGCCATCCAGACCAGCAGCGTGGACTGGAAGGCTCCTAACAAGTGAATGGAGAACATCTGAAGCAGGCAGCCAATCAGAGAGATCCCCCTCCAGTCAAACAGGAAGCTCAGCAGCATGTTGGGGACGAAGAACAGAGGGAGGCTCAGGTCCACGCACGCCATGCCAGCGATGAGGATGAACATGGGGGAGTGGAGGCTCCTCTGTGATATGATGACGTACAGCAGCAGAGAGTTGGCCAACAGGGACAGGACCAACATGATGAAGAACGGGAGGAAGAGGACGGGCCTCAGACCTCCCAGCTCACTGAGGCCATCCAGGATGAAGAGTCTGTGAGAGGAGGCGTTCTCCATCCTCCCTCTTCCTCCTCCTCCTCCTCAGACCGTCTGCTGGTCTGAAAACAGAAACATTCAAAGTTCAGTTCAAAGAATGTTCCTGAAGGGGACTTACTGGATCTACATGTGCACGGGTTCCTGACCCACACCACGACCATCCATCATCTCTACAGGTCGCCCCGACAACCAGACTCAAACACCTGAGGACCGGAGCGGAGCCTGGAGACCACATCAGAGTTACTGATGTCTGCAGGCCGGGCTGGGAGACCTCCATGAATCCTTTGAATCCTCCATGAGTCCACTACATCACCCTCTCATATCTGCTGCTCCTCATCCTGTCACCTGACCTTTGGATCAACACATCATTAAGACCCTAACCGCCAAACTCCACCAGATCTCACCAGGTTTATATTCAAGTCCATGTGTTAACTTCCTCTGGATCCACTCTGTTGTGTTCCAGTGATCACTTCCTCTCCTTTCCTTCCCTTAGTGATCACTTCCTCTCCTTTCCTTCCCTTAGTGATCACTTCCTCTCCTTTCCTTCCCTTAGTGATCATTTCCTCTCCTTTCCTTCCCTTAGTGATCATTTCCTCTCCTTTCCTTCCCTTAGTGATCATTTCCTCTCCTTTCCTTCCCTTAGTGATCATTTCCTCTCCTTTCCTTCCCTTAGTGATCATTTCCTCTCCTTTCCTTCCCTTAGTGATCACTTCCTCTCCTTTCCTTCCCTTAGTGATCATTTCCTCTCCTTTCCTTCCCTTAGTGATCATTTCCTCTCCTTTCCTTCCCTTAGTGATCATTTCCTCTCCTTTCCTTCCCTTAGCGCTCATTTCCTCTCCTTTCCTTCCCTTAGCGCTCATTTCCTCTCCTTTCCTTCCCTTAGCGCTCATTTCCTCTCCTTTCCTTCCCTTAGTGATCATTTCCTCTCCTTTCCTTCCCTTAGTGCTTATTTCCTCTCCTTTCGTTCCCTTAGTAATCATTTCCTCTCCTTTCCTTCCCTTAGTGATCACTTCCTCTCCTTTCCTTCCCTTAGTGATCACTTTCTCTCCTTTCCTTCCCTTAGTGATCACTTCCTCTCCTTTCCTTCCCTTAGTGCTTATATCCTTTCCTTCCCTTAGCGCTCATTTCCTCTCCTTTCCTTCTCTTAGTGATCACTTCCTCTCCTTTCCTTCCCTTAGTGATCACTTTCTCTCCTTTCCTTCCCTTAGTGATCACTTCCTCTCCTTTCCTTCCCTTAGTGCTTATATCCTTTCCTTCCCTTAGCGCTCATTTCCTCTCCTTTCCTTCCCTTAGTGATCACTTCCTCTCCTTTCCTTCCCTTAGTGCTTATATCCTTTCCTTCCCTTAGTGATCATTTCCTCTCCTTTCCTTCCCTTAGTGATCACTTCCTCTCCTTTCCTTCCCTTAGTGATCATTTCCTCTCCTTTCCTTCCCTTAGTGATCACTTCCTCTCCTTTCCTTCTCTTAGTGATCACTTCCTCTCCTTTCCTTCCCTTAGCGCTCATTTCCTCTCCTTTCCTTCCCTTAGTGATCATTTCCTCTCCTTTCCTTCCCTTAGCGATCACTTCCTCTCCTTTCCTTCCCTTAGCGCTCATTTCCTCTCCTTTCCTTCCCTTAGTGCTTATATCCTTTCCTTCCCTTAGCGATCATTTTCTCTCCTTTCCTTCCCTTAGTGCTTATTTCCTCTCCTTTCCTTCCCTTAGTAATCATTTTCTCTCCTTTCCTTCCCTTAGTGATCATTTCCTCTCCTTTCCTTCCCTTAGTGCTTATTTCCTTTCCTTCCCTTAGTAATCATTTCCTCTCCTTTCCTTCCCTTAGTGATCATTTCCTCTCCTTTCCTTCCCTTAGTGATCATTTCCTCTCCTTTCCTTCCCTTAGTGCTTATTTCCTCTCCTTCTCTTAGTGATCATTTCCTCTCCTTTCCTTCCCTTAGTGATCATTTCCTCTCCTTTCCTTCCCTTAGTGCTTATTTCCTTTCCTTCCCTTAGTGATCATTTCCTCTCCTTTCCTTCCCTTAGTGCTTATTTCCTTTCCTTCCCTTAGTGATCATTTCCTCTCCTTTCCTTCCCTTAGTGCTTATTTCCTCTCCTTCTCTTAGTGATCATTTCCTCTCCTTTCCTTCCCTTAGTGCTTATTTCCTCTCCTTCTCTTAGTGATCATTTCCTCTCCTTTCCTTCCCTTAGTGCTTATTTCCTTTCCTTCCCTTAGTGATCATTTCCTCTCCTTTCCTTCCCTTAGTGATCATTTCCTCTCCTTTCCTTCCCTTAGTGCTTATTTCCTTTCCTTCTCTTAGTGATCATTTCCTCTCCTTTCCTTCCCTTAGTGCTTATTTCCTCTCCTTCTCTTAGTGATCATTTCCTCTCCTTTCCTTCCCTTAGTGCTTATTTCCTTTCCTTCCCTTAGTGATCATTTCCTCTCCTTTCCTTCCCTTAGTGCTTATTTCCTTTCCTTCCCTTAGTGATCATTTCCTCTCCTTTCCTTCCCTTAGTGCTTATTTCCTTTCCTTCCCTTAGTGATCATTTCCTCTCCTTTCCTTCCCTTAGTGCTTATTTCCTTTCCTTCCCTTAGTGATCATTTCCTCTCCTTTCCTTCCCTTAGTGCTTATTTCCTTTCCTTCCCTTAGTGATCATTTTCTCTCCTTTCCTTCCCTTAGTGATCATTTCCTTTCCTTTCCTTCCCTTAGTGCTTATTTCCTTTCCTTCCCTTAATGATCATTTCCTTTCCTCAGCTTGTTTATCGTCTCCTTTCCTTGGCTCATCTTTCCTTCCCTTCCAGTTAATTTTCAGAATAAAAGCCTCTGTGTTATCACCAGATCGTATTTCACTACAACAACAAACCAAAGTCATGATGAGCGGAGCCAGGCCTGGAGTCAACAGGTCAGAGGTTTTCAGACAACATGGATGAGGAGAGGAGGAGAATCCTCCACACACACACACACACACACACACACACACACACACACACACACACACACACACACACACACACACACAGCTCTGCCTGTCTCCAGACTGAGACCTCTCTGAAAGTCTAGTCTGGTCCTGATGTGGGCGGGTTTCAGATCCAGAGGTCAGCAAACATCCTTTCATCAGAACTTTTCACTCTTATAACTGTCAGAAAGAACCAAACCATGATACCACACCTGACCCTGACCCTGACCCTGACCCTGACCCTGACCCAGACCCTGACCCAGACCCTGATCCTGACCCAGACCCTGATCCTGACCCAGGTTCAGTGGTTGTCAGATGAAGCTCCCTAATTTAAGGACTCTCACACACACAGAGAATAAAAGGCAGAACGATGGGGTCTTAGTTTCAGGGCTTCAGTCCGATCTGGACTCTCCTCAGTCCTCATCATGAACCCTGCATGTGACTGGGCCCCTGTGAAGGCCCCGGATCGAGCAGGGACATTAAAAACATGTTGCATTACTACAGGACCAAATCCCTCCTAACACACACGCTGCTGTAAACACACACACAGAGGCACAGCATGACACAGGAAACAGGACGTGTGCAGGTCTACATCTTTAAGGTCCAGGGTGGATCTGCACTCACAGTGGAGTCACATCTGATCCACAACAAACAGGACTCATGGAGTCGATGCCACAGACCCATAACTGAAGGATTGTCTCCCAGCAGCTGATTCAGGATCAGCTGGGGGAACAGAGCGTTCCTGTTTCCTGGATCAGAGCCTGCGATTAATCTGGACTCTTGTTCGGTCACAGAACCGGTTCATGTGTTCACCTTCTTACAACCAGAACATGCAGCACCATGTCAGCCAGGGTAAAGACCTGCAGCAGTGTCCAGACGTCCCGGGTGGCTGCAGTTTGGAGATCTTCATTCATAAGACATTTAGCATCTAAGACTCAGAGACATCTCTTTACCTTTAGTTCTGTGTGCCAGTCGTTCCTTCACTCCTCCTCTCATGTGATCCTGACCAACACCGGGGAGAAACACAGTGAAGTCAATCCTGAGGGTCTGTCAGTGGAGTCAAGGAGTTCCACTCGTTCCCAGAGATATAAACATGGAGAGATAAAAGAGAGCAGCAGTGACTTTAACATACAGATATAAAGATCAAACTGTCTGAGACCGTCTGTGAAGGAGTCCTGAGAGCGCCCAGAGAGCAGAGTTTAACTCATCAGGACTCCCTGTTCCTGGTGCCCGGGCCTGTTAATGAAGCTTACTCTCCACAATCCATCCCTCCATCCACCTGTCTCCGCTGAGCGCTGACTCAGCACTTTAATACCTTCTGTCTGAGGCTGCCATTGGCTGCACAGAGTCCAGAACCTATGACCTCAGAGAGCCGCAGCATCCAATACAAACAAAACACCTTTCAATGAGGTCCAGTTCAAGAAGTCTGAAACTGTGAGGGGGCACCATCACCTCCAGTGGAGACCGTTTCATTAATACACCTGAGGTTCATCTGGACCAAGAGTCCCGGGGTCTTTAAGCCCCCAGAACTACTGTCCCCTGAACTAAAAGGTTCCTGGTCCCCCATTGTTGTCTGCGTTTGGACCGCGGACTGAAGTCCCGGGTAGATTGGGCCAGAGACGTATGGAGGGAAAGAAGTAAATGCTTCTTTTTTTCTTTCTTTCTTTCCCATTCATCACAGATGACTCCATAGAAGCAGACGGACAGGCAGGTATCATTATGAGCAACAGTTAGCCTGTTAGCATGAAGAGACTCAGCTGGTCTGTTTTAGATGGTGCTATATTTCATCACAGTTAGCCTGTTAGCATGAAGAGACTCAGCTGGTCTGTTTTAGATGGTGCTATATTTCATCACAGTTAGCCTGTTAGCATGAAGAGACTCAGCTGGCCTGTTTTAGATGGTGCTATATTTCATCACAGTTAGCCTGTTAGCATGAAGAGACTCAGCTGGTCTGTTTTAGATGGTGCTATATTTCATCACAGTTAGCCTGTTAGCATGAAGAGACTCAGCTGGTCTGTTTTAGATGGTGCTATATTTCATCACAGTTAGCCTGTTAGCATGAAGAGACTCAGCTGGCCTGTTTTAGATGGTGCTATATTTCATCACAGTTAGCCTGTTAGCATGAAGAGACTCAGCTGGTCTGTTTTAGATGGTGCTATATTTCATCACAGTTAGCCTGTTAGCATGAAGAGACTCAGCTGGTCTGTTTTAGATGGTGCTATATTTCATCACAGTTAGCCTGTTAGCATGAAGAGACTCAGCTGGT
>NW_023260029.1:96228-128728 GCF_009762535.1 Notolabrus celidotus
TCCTGAGGATCGTCTTATCCTTGTACTTCCTGTCGTGTCCCCCGCTCTTTAACCCCGTCATGTACGGACTCAAGCTCTCAAACATCCGGGTCAAGTGTAAACATCTGATCTCAAATAAAGGATCTCAGTGAGACCGTCCGTCCAGAACAACAGGTTTCTAATGTTCTTTAAAGCAGGAGTACTGATGCTGGATCAGTTTTTCCTTTACACCCTGGTCTGTAAGAGGTCCAGGGATAAGACAGGATCAGACTTTATGAGTTCAGAGCTTCATGTTTAAAAGAGTAAAGCAGGTTTTACTCAGATCCTGTTCTTCAGGGTTTGGGTCCAGACTGAGGAGACCGGGGACACAGAGCTGTTTCCAGAGAGTCATGTAAACCATGTTTTCATTTGGTCTTAGTTTCCTGATGAGTCCAGCAGGTGACTGAAGGCATCTCCGGTGGTCCCGGTCTGAGTTTAGTCTTTTGTGGTCTCTTTGCTTCAGTGATGTGTTGGACTGTTTCATGAAGAGGAACTATCAGAACTCTGAGGATCAGGACTGACTCTGTCTGGACCTTCAGCTTCTGATAGTTCCTCTTCAGGGTCAGAGATGCTCCCGGGCCACAGACACGAGAGACAGCGTCCTCTCAGCGTGGTCTACCCAGGACGTGATACCACGAAAACCACACGATCTGGATCACAGCTCAGTCCAAGAGTTTCACAACAACCCACTTTAAAGTGTTTCAAAGTGTAACACTAACACACAGGGCCTCAACAGAAATCCACCTCATCAACCAATCAGACTGGGAGAGACCGGATCCCAGTGTGTCAGTTCAGTTTGATCCACCAGGCAGTCAGGATGTTGAACTCTCTCCCTGTTTTGCCCCCTCCTCCCAAAGTGCCCCCTTCACAGACTTAACCCGGTCACTGACCCCCCCCCAAATCTACCCTGAGGTCTCTGTCATCCTCAGGACTGAAACACACACACACACACACACACACACACACACACACACACACACACACACACACACACACACACACACACACACACTGTGATGTTAAATTACACTGTTGATAAAGTTTCTGTTTCAAACTGAGTTTATTATTTATATGATTTAATGTCAGCTTCTCTGTTTCTGTCTGTCCTCTGTTTATCTGTTTATCTGTTTATCTGTTGTTGTTGTTGTTGTTGTTGTTGTTGTTGTTGTTGTTGTTGTTGTTGTTGTTGTTGTTGTTGTTGTTGTTGTTCTGGTCTGAGAGAGAGACTAATATCAGATCCTCTGTAGGTCTGCTGCAGACTGCAGTTTATGACAATAAAGAAGACTTTGAACTAAGCCTATAGCAGCATCACTAAGACCTGGTCCAAGCCTGATCCAGCTCTAACTATAAGCTTTATCAAACAGGAAAGTTTGAAGCCTACTCTTAAAAGTAGAGAGGGGGTCCTTTTCTTTTTTTAAGATCTATTTTTAGGCTGGAGAGAGACAGGAAATGTGTGTGTGTGTGGTGTGTGTGTGTGTGTGGGGGGGGGGGGACATGCAGGAAATGTTTGCAGCAGGGAATCGAGACGGGGACCTCTGGGACGAGGACTTTGGCCTCTGATGTGGGGCGCTTAGACCGTTAGTCCAGCAGCGCCCCTTCTTTATTAAGACTTGGACTCTGTTTATTGGAGCTCTGTGACGTCTGGATGAATAAAGTGTTTCTGATCATTTAAAGGGACCAGGAGACGACCTCATGAAGCTGACAACTTTAGAGAATCAGAAACATCTTTAACTCTTTATTGATCATTAAATAAATCCACCTGTTCTTTCAGAGCAGTGATGCCTTCAGTGTTCATCTGTACTGTCGTAAATCACAGCTCTTATCTACATCTCCATTTCTTATACAAACAGATGAACCCAGAGGAGTCGGTCTGCTGACATGGAGAGTACAGAACCCTGATCCATCAGGGACGTTTGGACCTTCAGCCCTTCACTGTCTCAGTGATGTGGTGAGGTGTTGTATGTGTGTGGGTCAAGGGTCAAGGGTCAAGGGTCAAGGGTCAAGGGTCAAGGGTTTCTTTATTTTCCCCGGGGGGTCATTTGTTTCTGTCAGCGGTGACACATGAACAGATCATGGACACATGAACAGATCATGGACACATGAACAGATCATGGACACATGAACAGATCATGATGAACAGATCATGGACACATGAACAGATCATGGACACATGAACAGATCATGGACACATGAACAGATCATGATGAACAGATCATGGACACATGAACAGATCATTGACACATGAACAGATCATGGACACATGAACAGATCATGGACACATGAACAGATCATGGACACATGAACAGATCATGATGAACAGATCATGGACACATGAACAGATCATGGACACATGAACAGATCATTGACACATGAACAGATCATGATGAACAGATCATGGACACATGAACAGATCATGATGAACAGATCATGATGAACAGATCATGGACACATGAACAGATCATAATGAACAGATCATGGACACATGAACAGATCATGGACACATGAACAGATCATGGACACATGAACAGATCATGGACACATGAACAGATCATGGACACATGAACAGATCATGGACAGATGAAAACATGAAATCAGTGACATCATGAACTCATTGGGGTTCTGTGGCGGTCTGAAGCAGGCCGGTTGCTCCCAGGACTAAGACTGTCTCTTCCTGTTGGTCCTGCGTTTTGTCCGTGTGTCTCTGCGGTCTGAGAGAAACTCTCTACAGAGAGTACGGCCCGGGTCAGCCACGATGGACCAGACTCTGCTGAGGGTCCTGGCTCCATAGAGGGTCTACATGTGGAATAGGGGTGTGCCCGCAGCCCTGCTGCAGATCTTTACAATAACCTGAAGTCCTGAACCAGCCCCCCCTGAGAGAGTTAAAGAGGTTCAATCAAACATCTGAGCTTAAGAATCTATTCTCTGATGAGAACTCATCAACCTGATGAGTGTGAGTTTATAATCCATCAAAGTGCTGAGTCATTGAGCCGGTTCACATCTCCACGACTGGATGATCACTAAACCAGGAGAGGGCAGAGAGGGTCTACTTAAAATCCACAACCAGGGACAATAAGGAGTTTTTAGACCAGAAGAACTTTACCCCTGAACTACCTGTGTTTCAACCAGAGGACCCAGGGTCTAAATTTAGTTCAGGGGTAGATCACCTCCCCCTGAAAAGCCCCTGCTTTGAGGGTAGTACTTTTGAAAGGTCCCGGGACCTTCAGCTGAAGGTGTCAGTGTTAGTGGAGTTTACACAGCTGTTGAAACACAGAGGGAGTTTAGTTTAGTTCTTATTAAGATTTCTAAATATTACTTCATATAAATGTTGTTCTCAGGACTTCAGCCCACGGTCCAAACACAGACCACAATGGGGTCACAGGAACCTTTTAGTTCAGGGGGAAGTAGTTCTGGGGACTAAAAGACCCCGGGACTCTGGGTCCAAACGCACCTTTAGATGAAGAGACGTGGGAGGAAGCTCTGATGCTGTCGTCCAGGATCTCAATATGCAATCCAATATATGACATCCTGTTTATATCGCTCATATATTTACAGTAAGTTCACAGCAGGAGTCCCCCCCCCCCCCCCCCTGCCCCAAGTGCAAAACAAATACTGGACCCAGAACCCCCGGCCTCAGGGGGAGGGAGGGGAGAGGGTCAGTTACTCTGAGGGCGGTGTGTGGAGGGATCAGTATGTGGTCTTTGGAAACTTCTGAATCTTCTACATATTAAATGTCATTTCTAATGAAGATACTTCAGGGTACAACACATCTGTCTGTTAGACCCGGACTCTGCTGGACTGATGAATCCTGGATCTGACTATCAGACCAGCTGGACTGAGCTGTCGTTCTCACTGTGAGGATCAATAAAAAGAATGTGACCGGCTCTTTTGTCTTTCTGGAGTCGATCATCAGAAAAGAGTTTTTACACCTCTGTGGAAGTCCTGCCCCCCCTCAGGGTCATGGTCCGGACTGTTGTAGACCAGCAGGGAGACAGGAACCACGATGACGTGGTGTCCTGCATGTTCACTCGGACAGTTCTTTTAATATTAAACAGATAAAACACAACCCTGAGGCCTCAAACTGAGACACATCCACTGAGTCTGCAGGTCCCGGTCTTCATCCCTGCACAGATGAAGCTCCGGTTCTGGACCTGGGACAGAAGTAAGACCAGATGCTGGAGGACCTCACAGTCTGGGAGGCCTCTGAGATCAGAGTTTTACAGAGCACCCGTATCTTGGTGAGCTTGAGTCCGTACATGACGGGGTTAAAGAGCGGCTGACACGTCAGGAAGTACAAGGATAAGATGATCCTCAGGATGTTTGGGACTCTGGTCATATCGAAGCGACTCTGTAAGATCTCGAAGCACGCCCCGAAGGTGAAGTTCAACAGGGAGGCCAGGTGAGGGGTGCAGGTACTGAAGGCTTTCTGCCGGGTCTGCTTGGATCCAGAGAAGCAGACTAACAGGATCCTGGAGTACGTGTAGAGGATCAGGACTAAAGATCCAAAGATGGTGCTGAAGGTGGCGAGGAGGCCGTAGAGGTTGATCCCAGCCGTGTCGGAACACGCCAGCTTCACCACCGAGTGTGTGTCACAGTACACTTTGTGGATGGTGTTCCCACACAGCTTCAGAGGAGAGCTCAGAGACAACAACACGACCATCGCCACACACGGGTAAACCCACGTCAACGCCACCAGCACGCCGACCCGCCTCGAGGTCATCCGGGTGTTATACTGCAGAGGGTGACAGATAGACAGGTACCGGTCATACGACATGACGGCCAGGTTCAAATACTCTACGGCGCCGTACGAGTGCACGCAGAAAACCTGCAGGAAGCAGAGCGGAGCGGGGATACTGTGGACCTCAGAGAGGACCTGGACCAGGAGCAGAGGGAACAGAGCCGTGCTGCCGTACAGCTCGTTCACAAACAGGCTGCACAGGAAGAGGTACATGGGTTCATGGAGGCTCCGGTTCAGACCGATCACCACCAGGAGGAACGAGTTAGAGAGGAGAATAAAGACATATAAAGACAGGATGACCACGAAGAACAAGGACCCAAACACACCCGGGTCAAAGTAAGCAGCAAGGGTGAAATAAGAAACCTGAGAGGAGTTCATCCTGATCCACATCTGACAACCTAACCCAGAACCAGAACGACCCACACAGGAGGCAGGACGGACCCTGAACTCATCACAGAACTTTCACCTGACCATGAACAGACAGCAGGACGGACCCTGAACTCATCACAGAACTTTCACCTGACCATGAACAGACAGCAGGACGGACCCTGAACTCATCACAGAACGTTCACCTGACCATGAACAGACAGCAGGACGGACCCTGAACTCATCACAGCATATTCACCTGACCATGAACAGACAGCAGGACGGACCCTGAACTCATCACAGAACTTTCACCTGACCATGAACAGACAGCAGGACGGACCCTGAACTCATCACAGAACGTTCACCTGACCATGAACAGACAGCAGGATGGACCCTGAACTCATCACAGAACTTTCACCTGACCATGAACAGACAGCAGGACGGACCCTGAACTCATCACAGAACTTTCACCTGACCATGAACAGACAGCAGGACGGACCCTGAACTCATCACAGCATATTCACCTGACCATGAACAGACAGCAGGACGGACCCTGAACTCATCACAGCATATTCACCTGACCATGAACAGACAGCAGGACGGACCCTGAACTCATCACAGAACTTTCACCTGACCATGAACAGACAGCAGGACGGACCCTGAACTCATCACAGAACTTACACCTGACCATGAACAGACAGCAGGACGGACCCTGAACTCATCACAGAACTTTCACCTGACCATGAACAGACAGCAGGACGGACCCTGAACTCATCACAGAACTTTCACCTGACCATGAACAGACAGCAGGACGGACCCTGAACTCATCACAGCATATTCACCTGACCATGAACAGACAGCAGGACGGACCCTGAACTCATCACAGCATATTCACCTGACCATGAACAGACAGCAGGACGGACCCTGAACTCATCACAGAACTTTCACCTGACCATGTACAGACAGCAGGATGGACCCTGAACTCATCACAGCATATTCACCTGACCATGAACAGACAGCAGGATGGACCCTGAACTCATCACAGAACGTTCACCTGACAATGAACAGACAGCAGGACGGACCCTGAACTCATCACAGCATATTCACCTGACCATGAACAGACAGCAGGATGGACCCTGAACTCATCACAGCATATTCACCTGACCATGAACAGACAGCAGGATGGACCCTGAACTCATCACAGAACGTTCACCTGACCATGAACAGACAGCAGGACGGACCCTGAACTCATCACAGCATATTCACCTGACCATGAACAGACAGCAGGACGGACCCTGAACTCATCACAGCATATTCACCTGACCATGAACAGACAGCAGGACGGACCCTGAACTCATCACAGAACGTTCACCTGACCATGAACAGACAGCAGGACGGACCCTGAACTCATCACAGCATATTCACCTGACCATGAACAGACAGCAGGACGGACCCTGAACTCATCACAGAACATTCACCTGACCATGAACAGACAGCAGGACGGACCCTGAACTCATCACAGAACGTTCACCTGACCATGAACCACACCTGACTGTCCTCACACAGCCAGTCCCTCTGAGCGGACACCCAGAGTCCTCCTCTTTTAAGGTCTTCAGACCGGAGAGGAACCATGGCAACGATGACCTCATCCATCAACACCAGCCAAACTGAACCAACATGGTCTGATCCACGCCGCTCAGACCGGTCTCCTCCTTCTCTCTGGTTAGGAGAGGAAACAGGAAGTCCTCAGAGGAGACGAGTGTGAACACACAGAGAAACAAACACTACAAAGAAACCTGGAGAGGGTCCTGCTCCGCTTAGAGAGTCTGAGGGGGAGGTTTGTTTGGATTTGGTGATACATAATCCATCCATGAATCAATCCATCCACCTTTAGTTAAATTAGCTGCTATAGGCTTAGACTGACAGACATCTTAAAGACCTCATAGTGCCCTGTCACCCCTCTAGACCTCTACGCTCCAACATGCAGGCCTGCTCATCGTACCTACAGTCTCTAAAAGTAGTATGGGAGGTCGAGCCTTCAGTTATCAGGCCCCTCTCCTTTAGAATCATCTACCAGTCAGGGTTTGGGAGGCAGACCCCCTCTCTACTTTTAAGAGTAGGCTTCAAACTTACTGAGGAGAGCGTTTGTTGTGATTTGGTGCTTTATAAATAAAGATTGATTGAACCATCTGGACCTCCACAGTCTCAGTCCGTGCTGAACCCTGCAGGTCTACACCCCCCCCCCCCCCAGGTCCTTGTGGTCTGCTGGTCTGCTGCTTCTTGTGAACAAGCTGCCGCCTCACGTTAGACCGTCTCCGACCTCACGACCATCACATCTTCAATCTGATATCTGCTCCTTACTTTCACCAGCCTGAGTCCTGGAGTCTGTGTCTGATCTGATCTTTACCTTTCTTTCATCTTTTAGTCTTTTTATCTTGAATTCTTTGAATTATTCCTTTTACTTTCTTTGATTTTTAAAGTGTTTTGATTTGATTTTATTCTCAGTGTTGTTAATTATTATAAAGAGTTCAAAGTTTCTTTATATGAATAAAACATGTTGAGAGTCTGAGGTCTCCATGACGACGTACCTGCTCCACAACAAACACTGCCTCTCCCTTGAGTGTGTGTGTGTGTGTGTGTGTGTGTGTGTGTGTGTGTGTGTGTGTGTGTGTGTGTGTGTGTGTGTGTGTGTGTGTGTGTGTGTGTGTGTGTGTGTGTGTGTGTGTGTGTGTGTGTAAGTGTTGAATGAGTCGTGTTGTCTGCTTTTGAACTCTGTGTGATGTTGGGTTGTTAGTGGATCAGTAAATCTTGTTGAATAAACTCAGAGGACGATTATTCAGAGACACTTCAGACAGAACGATTTAATCTGAGCTGCTGAGAGAACAGCTCCTTTAAAAACAAAGACTTAGAAGTGTTCTGTGTTTCTGACAGCACATATATATATATATTTATATATTTATATATTTATATATTTATATATTTATATATATTTATATATTTATATATGAAAACACATTCTGAACATGTTTATGAAACACAGACGTGTGCAGAGAATCACTTTCAGCATGTTCCTTTATTTGACACTCATCAGCTCCTCAGACACAGAGAACATCTAGCTCAATATAATCCAGATTAAGAGGGTCAGATCCTCAGACTGGGACCTCTGCAGTCTGACCCTGAGAGGAGAACAGCCCCACACTCAGAGGTCCTAAAGGAGGTTTCCTCTCTTCAAATAAAGAAAGAACCCGTGATGCTTTCAGGGACTAAAGAAAAGTACGGTGCATCACAGCAGCTCATGTGATCCCCTCAGACGTCTGCGGTCTCTGCGCTCAGGAGAAGAAGAGGTTCTTACAGATGACCCGGATCTTTGTGATGTTCAGACCGTACACGAAGGGGCTGAAGAGGGGCTGACAGGTCAGGAAGTAAAGGGACAGCAGGATCCTCAGTACGGGGGGAACCCTGCTCATATTGAACCTGCTCTGCATGATCTCAAAGAACGCCCCGAAGGAGAAGTTGAGCAGGGTGGCCAGGTGAGGGGTACAGGTGCTGACCGCTTTCTGTCGGGTCTGCTTGGACCCAGAGAAACAGACTCTGATGATCCTCATGTAGGTGTAGAGGATCAGACCTAAGGGACACAGGATGCTGAAGGAGGCCCCGAGGAGTCCGTAGACGTTGTTGGTTGTGGTGTCAGAGCACGAGAGCTTCACGATGGAGTAGTTATCACAGTACACTTTGTTGATCATGTGACCGCACAGCTGCAGAGGAGCGCTCAGCAGGAGGGGAACCACACACAGAACAGAAGCATAGAACCAGACCAGAGCGATGAGCAGGGCGATCCTGTGAGGCGTCATCCGGGTGTTATACTGCAGAGGGTGACAGATAGCCAGGTACCGGTCATACGACATGATGGCCAGGTTAAAGAACTCAACACAGGCGTAATAGAACAGACAGAAGACCTGCAGGAAGCAGAGCGGAGCGGGGATGCTGTGGACCTCAGAGAGGAGCTGGACCAGCAGGAACGGGAACAGACCCGTGCTGCCGTACAGCTCGTTCACAAACAGGCTGCACAGGAAGAGGTACATGGGTTCATGGAGGCTCCGGTTCACACCGATCACCACCAGGAGCAACACGTTAGCACAGATTATCAACACATACAAGAACAACACAACCAGGAAGAACAAGTACTTCAAGACCCCGGGGTCCAGGTACGCACTGAGAGTGAACTCAAACACCTGAGAGGAGTTCATCCTGACCCTCTGAACATGAACTGAAGTCAGAGTGATGACATGAAACAGAAGAAGAAGAGGAGAACCGTGAGGAGGAAGAGAGCCCACGCTAACCATTCCTTCACTTCAGCTCAGGAAGGTCTGAGGACTCATGGACCCACGACCGAGACCACCACATGACCGAGTCCTCTACCCGACTGAGCTCACACTCTGCCTCTGCTGCTTTTAACCTCTGCACAATGACCGCCCACAAACACGCCAACCTCAAACACACCAGCCTGAAACACACCGCTCTGTAACACGCCGCCCTCAAACACACCGCTCTGTAACACGCCGCCCTCAAACACACCGCTCTGTAACACGCCGCCCTCAAACACACCAACCTGAAACACACCGCTCTGTAACACGCCGCCCTCAAACACACCGCTCTGTAACACGCCGCCCTCAAACACACCAACCTGAAACACACCGCTCTGTAACACGCCGCCCTCAAACACACCGCTCTGTAACACGCCGCCCTCAAACACACCAACCTGAAACACACCGCTCTGTAACACGCCGCCCTCAAACACACCGCTCTGTAACACACCGCTCTGTAACACGCCGCTCTGTAACACGCCGCCCTCAAACACACCGCCCTGTAACACGCCAACCTGAAACCCTGTCTCTGCACCACCCGTCTCTGCACCACACGTCTCTGCACCACACGTCTCTGCACCACACGTCTCTGCACCACCTGTCTCTGCACCACCTGTCTCTGCACCACACGTCTCTGCACCACACGTCTCTGCACCACTCGTCTCTGCACCACCTGTCTCTGCACCACTCGTCTCTGCACCACCTGTCTCTGCACCACTCGTCTCTGCACCACTTGTCTCTGCACCACTTGTCTCTGCACCACCTGTCTCTGCACCACCTGTCTCTGCACCACTCGTCTCTGCACCACTTGTCTCTGCACCACTTGTCTCTGCACCACTTGTCTCTGCACCACTCGTCTCTGCACCACCTGTCTCTGCACCACCTGTCTCTGCACCACTTGTCTCTGCACCACTTGTCTCTGCACCACCTGTCTCTGCACCACTTGTCTCTGCACCACTTGTCTCTGCACCACCTGTCTCTGCACCACTTGTCTCTGCACCACTTGTCTCTGCACCACCTGTCTCTGCACCACCCGTCTCTGCACCACCTGTCTCTGCACCACCTGTCTCTGCACCACCTGTCTCTGGGTTTTGAGGTGACCTGATCTGAGGCGGTCCCTCTGTCTGGAATAAAGAGATAAGGTTTGTTGATGTTTGTTGATCTTGAACACAAAGAACAGCCGTGCATCGTTTTTATGAAGCTGTTATCTGAAGCCCGTCATTTATCCCCCCTCCATGGGTCACCAGGAGGGGTTTGAGTGCCCTCATGATCCCAGGACCCTTGGTAGGGTCTCCCAAGGCAAACAGGTCCTAGGTGAGGGGACAAAGTGAGGCCCGAGACACCTGATGAAGAACAACAATGAGAACAAGTGCACCCTGTGTGGAGGGCCACCAGAGCCCCACCCTGAAGCCAGGCCTGGGTTTGGGGCCCACAGGCGAGCGCCTGGTGGCCGGGCCTTCACCCATGGGGCCCGGTCCGAATGGGTGACATGGGTTCATCCTTCTGTGGGCTTAGCACTCGCAGGGGGAGGGGGGGGGCACAGGGGTCCGGTGCAGTGTGGATTGGGCAGCAGTCAAAGGCCGGGGCCTTGGCGGTCAGAAACTGGCTTTTGGGACACAGAACGTGACCTCTCTGGTGGGGAAGGAACCTGAGCTGGTCCGGGGGGTTGAGAGATACCGGCTACATGTAGTCGGTGTGTAAACTGTGAGCTAATCCAAACAAACTGAGAAAACCACTTCCTGTCACGAGTGAGACTTGATTCCAGTCCCTCCGGACCTTTGGGAGTTAAGATAAACCAGCAGACCAAACAGGGCTTAGACCCTCTCTATCCAGAGTCCACCTCTGACCTGAACTTAGTCTCTGACCCTCTTCAGTTCAATCAGAAAGCAGAAACGTTGACTGTCAGAGCGTCTTCAGAGGAAGTGTTCACCGTTTGTTTATCAGACATGATCCGATCTGCACCGTGATCACATGATCAACAAACACTGAGGGAGCTCCTGAAGACTGAGTCCCACACTCTGAACACATCCCTGTGTCTGCACCTGATCTGAGGCCTTTCCTGTTTCACACCAAGAACATCGACCAGAGACAAACATTATAGATCAGGTTATCTGACCAGAGATAAACATTATAGATCAGGTTATCTGACCAGAGATAAACATTATAGATCAGGTTATCTGACCAGAGATAAACATTATAGATCAGGTTATCTGATTAGAGATAAACATTATAGATCAGGTTATCTGATTAGAGATGAACATTATAGATCAGGTTATCTGATTAGAGATGAACATTATAGATCAGGTTATCTGATCAGAGATAAACATTATAGATCAGGTTATCTGATCAGAGATAAACATTATAGATCAGGTTATCTGATCAGAGATAAACATTATAGATCAGGTTATCTGATCAGAGATAAACATTATAGATCAGGTTATCTGATCAGAGATAAACATTATAGATCAGGTTATCTGATCAGAGATAAACATTATAGATCAGGTTATCTGATCAGAGATAAACATTATAGATCAGGTTATCTGATCAGAGATAAACATTATAGATCAGGTTATCTGATCAGAGATAAACATTATAGATCAGGTTATCTGATCAGAGATAAACATTATAGATCAGGTTATCTGATCAGAGATAAACATTATAGATCAGGTTATCTGATTAGAGATGAACATTATAGATCAGGTTATCTGATTAGAGATAAACATTATAGATCAGGTTATAGGATTAGAGATAAACATTATAGATCAGGTTATCTGATTAGAGATGAACATTATAGATCAGGTTATCTGATTAGAGATAAACATTATAGATCAGGTTATCTGATCAGAGCGCTGCAGGTGGAGGAGCACGTCTGTGTTGTGTCTGTAAATAGTGGGTAAACAAACAGGCTTGGGGTGCAGGTGGAACAGCGGTTTAAGCATGCGCCCCATGTACAGAGGCCGTAGTCCTCATCACAGTGGTCTCAGGTTTTACTCCCCGCTCTCTGACCCCCCACATGTCCTCTCTCTCTTCAGCTGTCCGCTCATTAAAGCTGAAAATACGCAGAAATAAAACTCAAACATGTGTCCTGGTGTCAGAGTGAAGGGCTGAAAGTCTCAGGGGGGGGTACACCTAGACCCAGACCAGTGCTCGGGTCAGAGTCTCTCAAAATGAGCTAATGCGGCCTAGCTTGGCATCCATTACTACTAACTTAAAACTCTGACTTCAGAAACACTGAAATGTCCCTTTAAGCATTACCTCATGGATCAGTCGGGGCCCAGAGGACTAGCCCTGTTCAGGTCTGAGCACTATTTAAGTCCTGATATGCAGAGACCTGTGGAGGTGTGGTGGGGGTCTGAGCAGGAGGCAGAGCACCTTCACAGGTACACACGGCTCTGTTCAGGTCTCTGTGTGAAGCGGCTCTGCAGGTCCTGATGATGGAGACTTTGAACACGCAGACCGTCTCTCCTCAGCTGGTCTCAGGTCAGGGGTCTGGTGGTTTCTGAGGTTGTTAGTCATGAGTAATGTTTCAGGTGTGACGCTGAGGTCAGGTCGCTGCTCTGTGTGTGCTTAGGAAGGGAAGGACTGATATCTGACTCTGCTGCTTCATGACGGGGAGGCAGCTTTAGACGTGCAGCAGCTCCAGGTCGCTCCAGGTGGAACAGGGTCCAGGGGGAACAGGTTCCAGGTGGTCTGTACTCTTCATTTGTGACTGTCTGTGATCTAAAGGAGGCAGATGATAAACTCCACAGACTTCTCTTCCTTCACACTCGCTGCGTACTCAGACAGGGACCGGTCTGAGTCCTGGTCTGCCCTGGTGATCATGTTCTTATATGTGCTGATTGTCTCCTCTAACCTCTTCCTCCTGGTGGTGATCGGTCTGAACCGCAGCCTCCATGAACCCATGTACCTCTTCCTGTGCAGCCTGTTTGTGAACGAGCTGTACGGCAGCACGGCTCTGTTCCCTCTGCTCCTGGTCCAGGTCCTCTCTGAGGTCCACACGGTCTCTGTTCCCTTCTGCTTCCTGCAGGTCTTCTGTGTGTACACGTATGCAAACGTTGAGTTCTGTAACTTAGCCGTCATGTCGTACGACCGGTACCTCGCGATATGTTTCCCTCTGCACTATAACACCCTCATGACCTCCAACAGAGTGGCCGTGCTCATCGCTGTGATCTGGCTGTACCCGGTCCTGGGGATCACGGGTCTGATATCTCTGAGCGCGTCTCTGCAGCGGTGTGGGAACGTCATCAACAAGGTGTACTGTGCCAACTACTCCATCGTCAAACTGGCCTGCAGCGACACCGCCGCCAACAACGTCTACGGCATGGTGTACACGGCGGTGACCATCTGTGTGGTTCTGTTCATCCTCTACACCTACATGAGGATCCTCAGAGTCTGTTTCTCTGGATCCAAGCAGACCCGGCAGAGAGCGGTCAGCACCTGTACCCCCCACGTGGCCTCCCTGTTAAACTTCTCCTGTGGGTGTTTCTTTGAGATCATTCAGAGCAGGTTTGATATGGTCCATGTTCCTCCCATGGTTCGGATCTTCCTGTCTCTGTACTGGCTCACGTGTCAGCCGCTCTTTAACCCCGTGGTGTACGGACTGAATCTGACTAAGATACGCTCCCTCTGTAAAAATCTGCTTCTGAGTAAAGTCTGACGGCAGAGACATGTCACAGACTGTTTCTTTAATGGACTGATAAATGAGTGTAGACTGTCATGTTTCATGATGTGGTGAATAAACATGCTTTCATCTGAAGGCTTCATAGTCGTTATTCCAGAGGGGATCCCAGAGGAACACGTTCCTGCTCCAGGCGTTCTCTTCTAAGTCTCCAGAAACAAAACTAAGATTCTCTCTTCAGACTCATTCAAGGTTCAAACTGTTCTCATTAGTTTCTCCTAAAATCCACCAGGAGGAAGAGTTGAGACCATGACATGAGTCTGATTTCAGACTTCACTGAGAGATCTCATTAATGGATCATTTGCTTAAATATATGTTTGACCTTTATGTGACAGGACAGCCGAAGAGAGACAGGACATGTGGGGAGGAGAGAGCGGGGGAAGACGTGCAGGAGATGGTCGACCGGCCGGGAATCGAACCGGCGACCCCTGTGACGAGGACTGTAATAATAATAATACATTTTATTTAAAGGTGCCTTTCTCTGCACTCAAGGACACCGCACACATAGAAATATATACATATTCACATTAAAGGAAACAAAACCAGAGTCAAAAATGAAAACAATATAAACTAACAAGGGGTAAGAAAATAGACACAATAACAAAGTGACAGAGTGATCGGAGTCAGACAGAGTCAGACAGAGTCAGACGGAGTCGGTCAGACGAGTCAGACGGAGTCGGACGGTTTGAACAGATGTGTTTTGAGGTGTGATTTGAAATGAGGGAAAGAATCTGTGTTTCTGAGTTGAGGTGGTCATGAGTTCCAGAGACGGGGAGCAGAGCGGATGAATGCTCGGCTCCCCACAGTGGTGAGACGGGCGGAGGGGACAGACAGGTGGGACTGTAGCCTCTGTATGTGGGGCGCTTAGACCGCTAGGCCACCAGCACCCAACAGAATCCGCCCCTTTAATTATAATAACCTGTCTAAATCCGGTCGGCCCTTTAGAGGCCCATATTTGAAATAAAGGGTCGGTCAGACCTGGGATGAAATCTCTATCTGTTGCAGTTTCTCTCTAATCCACTAAATCTTAGTGAAGTGGTTTTGTTCCACACAGACTTGTAAAGGAAGGACCAGACTGTGAAGTCAAAGAAGAGATCAGTTCACATCTAAAGTCCTGATCCTGAAGTGGTTCACATGTTTTAATGAGGATTGTAAGTTTGTGGATAATTCCATATAAATGTTAATTTTGCAGGGCTCTATAAATGTTGATGGAAAGATGAGCTCAGGCTCTTTCTTTGCTCCATCTGAGCATCTCAGCTTGAGACACAGAAACTGAGTCTGACTAAAACTAATGGATGAGGTTAGACTGAGAGAGCTCCCTGATTTCTCCACCTGAGCTCAAAGGAGTCACAACACCTGAGAAATACCTGAGAACCATTTCAGACTCAGACCAGATCTCCTTTGGAACTAAAGGGAGACTAAGCTGAGACTTAGTCTCTGAAGGTAAGAATGAGAAACAGGAGACATAAGCTATCGTCTCATGTTGCTTTCAAACAGATCTCCTTGTTGTCTAGGAGACAGAAATGAAACACTTTGAGATCTCTCTGAATTTATTTTCCTCTGGGGTATTTTAGAGTTTTCTTTTTGCAAAATATATTTATTGTTTTTTTTTTTTTCACAAACAAAAATAAATAAATGAATAAAATAAGCTAATTTCTCACGGGGAACACACCGAGCTCAGTGCATCACACCAAAGGGAGTTATTCTGTATTGTATCCATGCAGGAGCTCCATGAGTCCAAAAACATCTCCTGTCTGTTATTTACCTTAAACATGAGTTCTTCATAGAGAGATATCTTAGTCATTTCTCCCAACCAGTCATTAAAACAGATGTTACTTTGAGTTTTCCAGTGTCTGAGCACCATCCTACATCCTGTGGTCAGAGCCAGTCTACACCACAGAGTCTGGCAGTGTGACAGTCTGACCCCCCTCTGTTATTAGACCTAAAGCACAAAGTGGAGGGTTCAACAGCAGCTTGGTTTTCAGTACTTGATTGAGAAATGCTCCTACATGTTTCCATAACCTCCAAGTCATTTTGTATTCATAAAGCATGAGTAAAAATGTGCTTCTGCTCCTGTCACATCTCCAGCTGATGTCAGAGTCCCATAGCTTCAGTCTGACCGTCCTACAGGGAGTCCAGGACCCTCTATGAACGATCTTATATGTTATTAATCCAGTCTGAACTTCCCTAGACGTCCTACAGGGAGTCCAGGACCCAACAATTTCCTTCCACACCTCGTCAACAAATCCCTAAACCTTCTCAAAGCTGCTGTTATTTGTTCATGTGTGTATTATTCTTGTTGTTTTGTGAATTGTTGAATGGCCTTGTAATGGGTGGTGGGTGGGGAAGGGTGTTGACATTCAGACTTGTCAACTGATGAACTGTGAACTGTCTATTCTATATTTTTGTGCCTTATATAAAACACTCTGTTGATTAAAGCTTCACTTAGTGACTCCTTGTGTTAAATACATGTTCACTCTGTCACGTGTTGCATGTTGTCTCTTCTCTGTGCCATCGTCTCTCACATCAGAGTTTTATTTTCATCTGTTTATAAGATGCTGACAGATTAAACCCGACCTTTGTTTGGTGTTGATTTATTTCTTTATTTCTTCGTTTATTTGACAGAGACCATGCAAAACAAAAACTGTCAGAGTTAGCTAGAAGCTCATTTTCATCTGTGGTCCCTGGACAGGAAGATAGAAAATAATGTACAATACAAATGATTAAAAACACACACATGCTAACATTTAAAACAACACACACAGCCCATCACTAACAACTACACATTCAAGTGTAGTGGTTTCAGAGTGGTCAGTGATGGTTTGTAGTGGTTTCAGAGTGGTCAGTGATGGTGTGTAGTGGTTTAAGAGTGGTTAGTGATGGTTTGTAGTGGTTTCAGAGTGGTCAGTGATGGTGTGTAGTGGTTTAAGAGTGGTCAGTGATGGTGTGTAGTGGTTTCAGAGTGGTCAGTGATGGTGTGTAGTGGTTTCAGAGTGGTTAGTGATGGTTTGTAGTGGTTTCAGAGTGGTTAGTGATGGTTTGTAGTGGTTTCAGAGTGGTTAGTGATGGTTTGTAGTGGTTTCAGAGTGGTCAGTGATGGTTTGTAGAGGGTGTAGTGGTTTCAGAGTGGTCAGTGATGGTTTGTAGTGGTTTCAGAGTGGTCAGTGATGGTTTGTAGTGGTTTCAGAGTGGTCAGTGATGGTTTGTAGTGGTTTCAGAGTGGTCAGTGATGGTTTGTAGTGGTTTCAGAGTGGTCAGTGATGGTGTGTAGTGGTTTCAGAGTGGTCAGTGATGGTTTGTAGTGGTTTCAGAGTGGTCAGTGATGGTTTGTAGTGGTTTCAGAGTGGTCAGTGATGGTGTGTAGTGGTTTCAGAGTGGTCAGTGATGGTTTGTAGTGGTTTCAGAGTGGTCAGTGATGGTGTGTAGTGGTTTCAGAGTGGTCAGTGATGGTTTGTAGTGGTTTCAGAGTGGTCAGTGATGGTTTGTAGTGGTTTCAGAGTGGTCAGTGATGGTGTGTAGTGGTTTCAGAGTGGTCAGTGATGGTTTGTAGTGGTTTCAGAGTGGTCAGTGATGGTTTGTAGTGGTTTCAGAGTGGTCAGTGATGGTTTGTAGTGGTTTCAGAGTGGTCAGTGATGGTTTGTAGTGGTTTCAGAGTGGTCAGTGATGGTGTGTAGTGGTTTCAGAGTGGTCAGTGATGGTGTGTAGTGGTTTCAGAGTGGTCAGTGATGGTTTGTAGTGGTTTCAGAGTGGTCAGTGATGGTTTGTAGTGGTTTCAGAGTGGTCAGTGATGGTTTGTAGTGGTTTCAGAGTGGTCAGTGATGGTTTGTAGTGGTTTCAGAGTGGTCAGTGATGGTGTGTAATGGTTTCAGAGTGGTCAGTGATGGTGTGTAGTGGTTTCAGAGTGGTCAGTGATGGTGTGTAGTGGTTTCAGAGTGGTCAGTGATGGTTTGTAGTGGTTTCAGAGTGGTCAGTGATGGTTTGTAATGGTTTCAGAGTGGTCAGTGATGGTTTGTAGTGGTTTCAGAGTGGTTGCTCCAGCCTGAGACCAGCTCCTGACACTATAAGATAAATGAGTGCATGTGGAGATCAGCAGCAGCTAAAGGGAACTGATGCCTGACATGTCTGAAGTTCATAAGGCTGGCTCTCATATTTCTGCAGACATTTTTTACATGTTCCTTTAAATGTATTTTGTGACAGAATGGAACATCTGTGTTCAGACAGGCTGCTGTCCACACACACATTAACAGGTGTTAGTGAAGCTGGGGGAGAGAAGCAGACTCAGACAGGAGAGTTCACACCTTTCTAAAAAGGAGACTTTTACAGATGTTGTATATTTTGGTTAAGTTCAGTCCGTACAGTAACGGGTTGTAGAGCGGCTGACATATGAGGAAGTACAGAGACAGAAAGACACGTACAGTCATAGGAGCACTGCTCATATCCAGCCTGCTCTGCACGATCTCTAAGAAACACCCACAGGAGAAGTTGAGCAGCGAGGCGAGGTGGGGGGTGCAGGTGGTCACAGCTTTCTGTCGGGTCTGCTTGGACCCAGAGAAACAGACTTTAAGGATCTTAGTGTAGGTGTAGAGGATCAGCACAGTAAGGCCAAATAACACAGTGAAGGTGTAGATGAGTCCGTACACATTATTGGCTGTAGTGTCAAAGCACGCCAGCTTCACTACAGAGAAGTTGTCACAGTACAACCTGTCGATGATGTTTCCACACAGCTGCAGAGACGCATTCAACCAAATCATGACAACGATCGCAAGAAGAGGGAACACCCAGGACAGAGCGATGAGGACGACGACCTTCTGAGTCCCCATACGAGTGTTATACTGCAGAGGACAGCAGATAGCAAGGTATCTGTCATAGGACATGACAGCTAGATTATAAAACTGCACATTCACATACGTGTACAAGCAGAAGATCTGCAGGTAACAGAACTGAACAGACACGGTGTGGATGTCAGAGAGGAGCTGGATCAGCAGCAGAGGGAACAGACCCGTGCTGCCGTACAGCTCGTTCACCAGCAGGCTGCACAGGAAGAGGTACATGGGCTCACGGAGGCTCCGGTTCATGCAGATCACCAAGATCAGCAGCAAGTTAGCACAGATGATGAGAACATACAGACACATCACCACTGAGAAGAAGAAGTATTTCAAAGGCCCGATGTCAAAGTAGGCACTAAAAGTGAAAAACAGAATCTGTGAGGAGTTTTTCATTCTTCAGTTTCAAACAGTCTCAAGACGTCGAACACAACCACTGAACTCAGCTGCAGGAGGACAGAGACAACTCCTACTGACACACAGCATCAACTCTCCTCACTCCCTCACCTCACTCCCTCACCTCACTCCCTCACCTCACTCCCTCACAAACTCACAAACTCACAAACTCACAAACTCACAAACTCACAAACTCACACCATCAATCACTTCAACACCATCAATCACTTCAACACCATCAATTCACTTCAACACCATCAATTCACTTCAACACATCTCAGGTAGACATGTGTTCCCTCCTCAGATCACTCTGCTCACACCTTCCCCTCCTCAGATCACTCTGCTCACACCTTCCCCTCCTAACCCTCCTTGATGATGCTCCTCTACTTTAAACCCTCCAGCTCAGATGATGTCATCGTGCCTGCAGCAGCAGGGGACTCGTCTGTGAGGTCTGTAAGGAACCTGCTGGATCAAGGAACACAAACAAACCTCCAGAAGAACGTCAGTGATCACGCTGATCAGCATCAGACGTGTCAGAAACACTTTGATGACGAAGCAAAGTTCGTCATGTTTTAACTTCTCCCTCCCCGTGATGATGAGGTTGGGGGTCGGCCTTTGCGCCCCCTCTTTCAGACCCTGTTTGAGGCGCCCTCAGCACCGGGTTGATCCGGGTAAATAAAGTGTAGGTGCCTGGAATCAAACTCAGGAAAGGTTGGCTGTAGGACACAGTTACATGATGTTCTTTCATTCTGAATTAAAGGATTCTCCTTCGTTTCCATGGAAATAGTAATTCTGAATTGAGGTTTACATGAGAACCCGTTTGATGGTCTTTGTTCCTCTTCAGGTCTGGGGGTTGGGAAGGGTTCTGATTGGACAGGAGCGGGCGTGACGTATTAAAACAGACTCCAGTTCCTGCTTCTTTTATTTTGGGTTCCAACATGGAAGACCACACAATAAGAACAACTTTCACTTTGATTCTGATTCTAGTTTAGAATAATCAGCTGGACACAAACATCCTGCTTCACCTTCATCAGCTGAGGAGAAGAGAGAGAGAGGACCGGAGGAGGGAGGAGGAAGACCGGACTTTGGAGAATCAAAGCCAACAGTTAGTGACACGGCTGCTCTACCTCAGCCCACTGACACATCCCTCTCACAGGGCCAGACAGCAGAGGATGAAAGGAAGCAAGGACTGGTGGAACCGAATCATCCTGACCGAGTTCACGGATGTTGAGTGGAAGGAGAACTTTCAGGTGACCCACGCGTCGTTCGTGAAGCTGTGTGGTCTGGTGCAGGGCTTCATGTCCCCCGATGGGCCCCGCCATCCTGGAATATGTGCGTCATGGCAACAAGGGAACGAGCATGCTCAGAACGACCGGAGTTCATTTAAAGGGGAATGAACGTGATGGAGGAATTATTCAATTCAGATTTAAAAGCAGAATAAAGCAGACACTGACTT
The DNA here is from genome assembly GCF_009762535.1 of Notolabrus celidotus. Lineage (NCBI taxonomy): Eukaryota > Metazoa > Chordata > Actinopteri > Labriformes > Labridae > Notolabrus > Notolabrus celidotus. The sequence continues at coordinate 117,065 of NW_023260029.1, forward strand.
CAGATCGAAGTTTAATTCAGAATGATCATTCTCATTCTGAATTATTTACAAGGTCATTTTAATCTTTTTAAAGAGGATTACATTTTATTCTGAATTAAAGAGGAATTCAAAAACATCATGGAAACGTAGACACTGTCCATTTCTAAAACTCCTCTAAAAACATTTTAGATCTGCAGCATGTTGGGAACACTGCTCATAATAAACCTGTAAGGTCTCAAAGAAAGCTCCAAAAGAGAAGTTGAGCAGAGAGGCCAGGTGAGGGGTGCAGGTACTGACTGCTTTCTGTCTGGTCTGTTTGGATCCAGAGAAACAGACTTTAAGGATCTTCATGTACGAGTAAATGATCACACATAAAGGAAATGAGATTACAGAGTATGCATATATAATTCCATACAGATTAATAACTGTGGTGTCAGAGCACGCCAGTTTAACAGTGGAGTAGCAGTCACAGTACACTTTGTTGATGATGTTTCCACAGAACTGCAGAGGGATGATCAACGAGGTTAAAACTACAATTCCAAGAAAAGGGAAAAACCAAGCCAGAGAAACGAGCTCTGTTAGTGCTCATACGTGTGTTAGACTGCAGAGGGAAACAGATAGCAAGGTATCTGTCATAGGACATGATGACTAAATTAGCATACTCTACACTTCCATAAGAGAACACACAGTAAATCTGCAGGAAGCAAAAGGAAGTAGAAACAGTGTGGATGTCAGAGAGAGTCTGAAGCAGGAGAAATGGAACAGCTCGTTCACAAACAGGCTGCACATCAAGACGTACATGAGTTCATGTAAGCTCCTGTTCATACAGATCACCGCGACCAGCAACAGGTTGGAACATACAATCAACATGTATACAAGCAGAACAATGACACACAGTAAGTACTTCCAGGCCCCGCTGTCAGAGTACGCACTGAAGGTGAAGAATACAGTCTGAGTAGAGTTTCCCATCATCCTCCTTCCAGCTCTGAAATCAATCACAACACGGTGACAGCTTTACAGACTCTTCACCGTGTCCTCGAACACACCGCTCTGTCAGTGAAGAGATGAAGCTCCACCAGCATCATGACTGATACCTCACACTCACCTGACCTAACACACTTTCATCCTTTAAAGGTCACTAACTCATGAGCTGAGAAACAACAACTAGACCAGCCAACACAGCTGATGACGTTCTACCAGCTGCAGCTTTCATTGGCTGTCTGCATCCCACAGGGATTCCTCTCTGGACATGAACTCTGCTTCCACTTCCTTTTCTTCTACAACACACTCTGTCTGAACCCAGAACCCCATACTCCTGCAGAACCCCCCACAGAGACCCCTATAGGGACACAATCCTAGAAGAAGTTCTGAGATGAATCCAATGATTATTAATAATAATCCCTCCTAATCTAAATAAATAATCAGACCCAACACTGTTCACTACGTACGTTCAGTTACAGGAGAACACTGAGGGGTTTGTCAAGACCAGTTTCTGGAGCTCAAGGTGAACTGAGTCCTGTTCATGAACAGACAGAGCCCATGCAGGATTATCAGCATGAACATCACAGTGAATAATCCTTCATCAGTAAATAATCACACACACTTACAGACTCTGGGAGACATGTTTATTACACCTCATATTAAAACAAACAGTTCCACTTCCTCCAGCTCAAAGACACATTTACACTACTTCAATATGGGTCTGTACCTGAGTCTGGATCCTCAAGACCTGACCCGGCTCTGACTGAGAGACTCTGACTGAGAGACTCTGACTGAGAGACTCTCTGGGACCTGACCCGGCTCTGACTGAGAGACTCTCTCTGGGACCTGACCCGGCTCTGACTGAGAGACTCTCTGGGACCTGACCCGGCTCTGACTGAGAGACTCTCTCTGGGACCTGACCCGGCTCTGACTGAGAGACTCTCTGGGACCTGACCCGGCTCTGACTGAGAGACTCTCTCTGGGACCTGACCCGGCTCTGACTGAGAGACTCTGACTGAGAGACTCTGACTGAGAGACTCTCTCTGGGACCTGACCCGGCTCTGACTGAGAGACTCTGACTGAGAGACTCTCTGGGACCTGACCCGGCTCTGACTGAGAGACTCTGACTGAGAGACTCTCTCTGGGACCTGACCCGGCTCTGACTGAGAGACTCTCTGGGACCTGACCCGGCTCTGACTGAGAGACTCTGACTGAGAGACTCTGACTGAGAGACTCTCTCTGGGACCTGACCCGGCTCTGACTGAGAGACTCTGACTGAGAGACTCTCTCTGGGACCTGACCCGGCTCTGACTGAGAGACTCTGACTGAGAGACTCTCTGGGACCTGACCCGGCTCTGACTGAGAGACTCTCTGGGACCTGACCCGGCTCTGACTGAGAGACTCTCTCTGGGACCTGACCCGGCTCTGACTGAGAGACTCTCTGGGACCTGACCCGGCTCTGACTGAGAGACTCTCTCTGGGACCTGACCCGGCTCTGACTGAGACTCTCTCTGGGACCTGACCCGGCTCTGACTGAGAGACTCTCTGGGACCTGACCCATAATTCATCTCTTAAAGTCTGAGTGAATACGTTGTAATGTTTGAGTCTGTGTCCAATGGGCTCTTTAAGGAGGTCAACAATCCAGAAGATTTCCTTTCCTTTCCTTTCCTTTCCTTTCCTTTCCTTTCCTTTCCTTTCCTTTATTTATCTTTCCTTTCCTTTCCTTTCCTTTCCTTTCCTTTCCTTTATTTATCTTTCCTTTCCTTTCCTTTCCTTTCCTTTCCTTTCCTTTCCTTAAAAGGTAAAGTAATAAACATCCATCCCTTCTTCATCTCTCTCAGTCTTCTTGCTCTCAGCAGGAACAAACACTCCTCAGCTCCTTGTCTTTCAGTGTGATCTAAGACAGACCCCTAACCGTCCCCTCGCTGCCTCCTCACATGTTGTCTCTGTTAGGTTTAAAGGTTTAACTTATCAGTATCACATAGTGGATCGTCCTCCTGCCTGGATCTGGACCTGAAAGGGATCGTACTCCTCATGAGTCAGGCTACTGGTCTGACCCACACGAAGCTCTCAGGCTCCCAAACTCAGCCTCCTCCCCTCCTCCCCTCCTCTCCTCCTCTCCTCCTCTCCTCCTCCTCTCCTCCTCTCCTCCTCTCCTCCTCCTCTCCTCCTCTCCTCCTCTCCTCCTCCTCTCCTCTCCTCCTCCCCTCCTCTCCTCCTCCCCTCCTCCCCTCCTCTCCTCCTCTCCTCACTTAAACTTTGAAGATGTTCGCGTCACATTTAATATTTCTTTTGTTTCCTTAATTCAATATTTAAGACTTGAGAATACCTGACCCTTTCCAGAAGTGATGGAGACATTAAATAAAGACGTGTGTGAACATCTTCAGAGTGTAAGGACCTGATCACTGCAGACCTGATCCCTGCAGACCTGATCCCTGCAGACCTGAACCTGCAGACCTGAACCTGCAGACTCTGAGTCTCAGTTTAAATCAACACTTTGATCAGGATCTAAGAAAGCGCTCTCTTCTTCTACCACACCTATGAAGTCTCTCAGTCCCTGCTCATGGTCTTATACCCAGAACATGCTTACACATGTTCCTTATTTTGGAGAGCTGCAGTCCGTACATGACCGGGTTCATGATGGGCTGTATGAGGAGGAAGTACAGAGACATGATGATGCGCAGCGTGCTGGGAGTGCTGGACGTATCAAACCGGGCCTGAAGGACTTCAAACATGCAGCCAAAAGAGAAGTTGATGAGGGAGACCAGGTGAGGAGCACAGGTACTCACCGCTTTGTTCCTGGTCTGTGTGGAACCAGAAAAACACACTTGGAGGATTTTCCCATAAGAGTAAATGATAGGAAGCAGAGGGCCGAGGACCGTGAACACAGTCCCAAAGATCCCATAGACGTTATTCACTTTAGTGTCCGAGCACGCCAACTTCACCACCAGGTAGTTGTGACAGTACAGACTGTGGATGATGTTCCCACAGAGAGGCAGAGCAACAGTTAACATTAGAGTGATTAAGAACTTCATGAAACAGGAAATCCATATCACACCTATATAAATAACCAGCTTATTAAAGGTCATGTACGTGTTATACTTCAGAGGGTGACAGATAGCAAGATACCGGTCATAAGACATGACGGCTAAGTTACAGAACTCCACGTGAGCGTAGGTGTACAGGCTGAAGATCTGCAGGTAACAGAGAGGAGCCGGGACCGTGTGGACCTCAGAGAGGAGCTGGACCAGAAGCAGAGGGAACAGACCCGTGCTGCCGTACAGCTCGTTCACAAACAGGCTGCACAGGAAGAGGTACATGGGTTCATGGAGGCTCCGGTTCAGACCGATCACCACGATGAGGAACAAGTTCACAACAACTATAGTTACATACAAGAGCGCGGTCAACATGAAGAACAAGTACTTCAAGTTTCCTACATCCACATAGGTGCTCAACACAAAGAACTGAGGAGTGGAGTTTACCATCATTCCTCCTGTCAGACACTAAACACTGCTAAATGTTAAAAAGCTTTCTTCCACATTTAACCCAGCTGAATCAAAACCTGAACGATCCACATCACTGGAGATCACACAGACGTCTCCTCATGTTTGATGAACACTGACTGAACAAGGAAACACAAACCCTGTCTTCCCCCGGCCGGACTGAAAATATTAAAACATTAGATTCACTCAACATCATCGACCTGCTCACTCATCGACCTGCTCACTCATCGACCTGCTCACTCATCGACCTGCTCACTCATCGACCTGCTCACTCAGTGTGAGGCTGCAGCAGTGAAATATACTGCTCTGTACCTGACAGTGACGTAAGCCTCCCCCCCCTCACTCACACCATGTCAGGAGACTACTTCAGCCAGCAGCAGCTCCTCTCTGAGACTTTCTTTGCTCCTTTTATAAACTGAGTATGATGGGGAGTCCATCACCTGATCACCTGATCACCTGACCACCTGACCACCTGACCACCTGATCACATGACCACATGACCACCTGATCACCTGACCACCTGATCACCTGATGAGTCACACAAAGATCCAGTCAGTGTTTGATTGATGATGATTAACCCTTCAGTGTCTTCACAGCATTAGTTACTGGGAGATAAAACCATGTGAGAGCTCAGTGTTTGTTCCATGTTCTGATTTAAATTATAAATCATCATTCTTCCTCCGAAGTTCTTGAAGTTTGTCATTGTTTACAGCCCTGTGTGGTTCAGTTCAGGGTCTCAACAGTTCAGGGTCTCAACAGTTCAGGGTCTCAACAGTTCAGGGTCTCAACAGTTCAGGGGCTCAACAGTTCAGGGTCTCAACAGTTCAGGGGCTCAACAGTTCAGGGTCTCAACAGTTCAGGGACTCAACAGTTCAGGGACTCAACAGTTCAGGGACTCAACAGTTCAGGGTCTCAACAGTTCAGGGTCTCAACAGTTCAGGGACTCAACAGTTCAGGGTCTCAACAGTTCAGGGTCTCAACAGTTCAGGGACTCAACAGTTCAGGGTCTCAACAGTTCAGGGACTCAACAGTTCAGGGTCTCAACAGTTCAGGGTCTCAACAGTTCAGGGACTCAACAGTTCAGGGTCTCAACAGTTCAGGGTCTCAACAGTTCAGGGTCTCAACAGTTCAGGGACTCAACAGTTCAGGGTCTCAACAGTTCAGGGACTCAACAGTTCAGGGACTCAACAGTTCAGGGTCTCAACAGTTCAGGGTCTCAACAGTTCAGGGACTCAACAGTTCAGGGACTCAACAGTTCAGGGTCTCAACAGTTCAGGGTCTCCTTTGTGGTGTTTTTAGTTTTCAATGGGGTCGAGTCAGGACTGCAGGCAGGCCGGTCCAGCACGTGGACTCTTCTACTACAGAGCCATGCTGTTGTAGTCCCTGCAGAATGTGGTTTGGTGTGGTCTTGCTGTAATCTGTAAGGTCTTCCTGAAGACCTCATGGTCTGGATGGCAGCATGTGTTCCTCCTAAACCTGTAGATGTTGTTCAGCATTAATGGAGCCTTCACAGATATGGAAGCTACCCATGCCATGGACTCTGATGATCCCCATACCATCAGGGACGCTGGCTTTGAGCTGTGAGCTGATAACAAGCCGGGTGGTTATCAGCAGGACAGGACAGTTTTCCCCTTAGTCCATCTTAAACGGGCTCAGGTCCAGAGAAGTCTCTGTGGTTCTGGATCAGGTCTATATATGGTTTCCTCTTTGCATGGTTCAGTTGTAGCCTTTCAGTCAGGACTGCTGCATTAAGGTATATTTAGAGATGTGGTTCTGTTCTGAGAGTCTGGGGGAGTCGGCTTCAAACTTTCCTTTTTGATAAAGCTTATAGTTAGAGCTGGATCAGGCTTGGACCAGGTCTTAGTTCTGCTGCTATAGACTTAGACTGACACACTGGGATCCTGTCTTTCCCTCTCTCTCCTCTCTCTGCCTGTCTCTCACTTTAACTCTTCCTGTCCCATTAAAGTTACTAACCATAGACCTTTCTGGAGTCCCTGAGCTCCCTTGTCTCGTAGGTTCCTCTGGATCTCTGCTGTATTCTTTCTTTCCTTCCTGCTGGACTACCCCGGCTGCAGGACTCTCTCTGAGACTGGATGCTGCTCTGAAGCTCTCATGCTGGAGCCAAAAGGAAGTTTCTACCTCTCCAGCTCACGGACCTGAACCATGCCGGGTCATCACTGCTGGTTCTGCTGGTCCACGTCCTGATGGCAGAGTGACTCCTCTAGAAAAACCAGGGCCTGATGCACGTCCAGCCATAAGCGTGTGTGTATGTGTGTGTGTGTGTGTGTGTGTGTGTGTGTGTGTGTGTGTGTGTGTGTGTGTGTGTGTGTGTGTGTGTGTGTGTGTGTGTGGGTGTGTGTATGTGTGTGTGTGTCTCAGGTGTATGAATGTGTGTGTATGTGTGTGTGTGTGTTTTGGTCTGAGGTCAGTGTGTCTCAGGTGTGTGTGTGTGTGTGTGTGTGTGTGTGTGTGTGTGTGTGTGTGTGTGTGTGTGTGTGTGTCTCAGGTGTGTGTGTGTCTCAGGTGAGTGTGTGTGTCTCAGGTGAGTGTTTTGGTCTGAGGTGTGTGTCTCAGGTGTGTGTGTGTCTCAGGTGAGTGTTTTGGTCTGAGGTGTGTGTGTGTATGAGGTGTGTGTGTATGAGGTGTGTGTGTCTCAGGGGTGTGTGTGATGAGAGGAGGCCCTCAGATAAAAACCCATGTTGACAAACTAAGATGACCTTTGACCTGAGAGCCTCCTGTGAGGAGCTGCAGTGTGAGGTCACCTGAGGTCATCTGAGGTTACCTGAGGTCACCTGAGGTCAGGTGGACTCAGTGTGTCTCAGGTCTCACACTACAGTCATGAATCTGTACGCTGATGTTACACGTCATCATCACACCTGTACCCCCTGAAGCTCCTCAGGTAAACACTGATCATTTAAACCCTGCTGACACACAGGTGGGCTCTGCTGACACACAGGTGGGCTCTGCTGACACACAGGTGGGCTCTGCTGACACACAGGTGGGCTCTGCTGACACACAGGTGGGCTCTGCTGACACACAGGTGGGCTCTGCTGACACACAGGTGGGCTCTGCTGACACACAGGTGGACTCTGCTGACACACAGGTGGACTCTGCTGACACACAGGTGGGTTCTGCTGACACACAGGTGGGCTCTGCTGACACACAGGTGGGCTCTGCTGACACACAGGTGGGTTCTGCTGACACACAGGTGGACTCTGCTGACACACAGGTGGGCTCTGCTGACACACAGGTGGGTTCTGCTGACACACAGGTGGGCTCTGCTGACACACAGGTGGGCTCTGCTGACACACAGGTGGGCTCTGCTGACACACAGGTGGGCTCTGCTGACACACAGGTGGGTTCTGCTGACACACAGGTGGGTTCTGCTAACACACAGGTGGGCTCTGCTGACACACAGGTGGGTTCTGCTGACACACAGGTGGGTTCTGCTGACACACAGGTGGGCTCTGCTGACACACAGGTGGGCTCTGCTGACACACAGGTGGGTTCTGCTGACACACAGGTGGGCTCTGCTGACACACAGGTGGACTCTGCTGACACACAGGTGGGCTCTGCTGACACAGGTGGGTTCTGCTGACACACAGGTGGGTTCCTAACGCGGACTCGCAGTGACATCATATCTGATTTAGAAAGAGATGATAATCAGACGAAGGACGGAGGCCGGGTTTTACCTGGTTACACAATAATAAGAATAAAAAAGGTTCCAATCAAACAGACGGGATCAGAAGTCCTGCACCCCGTGGAGTCTCCAGGAAACCTGTATCTGTCCGTCCAGCTGACATTAAACATGTTGTGGATGTTAGTGCGTGCTCAGTGAGTTTTTAATACTCTATATTGTGTCTTTAAACGACTTCCTGTTGAGTCCTTTCAGAATAAAGCTGCAGACCTGTATGTAGACTCTCTGATGTGTTACATCTAAGGGGGTACGAGGAGATCTGATACATGGAGGTAAACCAGGTCATGACACTCATCATTTACAGGACCCTGCCCCGTTAGGACCCCCCTGTCACTAAAGTCTGGACCCTGATGGAGCAAATAAAGAACACATGGGGGACATCAGGACAGAGTCCAGCTCTGGAGGGGGACTGAGATCAGAAACCTGACGCAGGACTCAATGAAGCTTCAGTCAGGACCTGTTTGTATTGAACTTTATTGAAGGACGGTCTGAGGGACACAGCAAGTCCTCAGATCAGAGTTTAGCTAAGTTAACATACGCGTCGTCTCCACGGCGCCCAGACTCCGCCCCCTCCTCGCAGACCACAGAGGCTCTCAGCTGTTCTCCAGTCTGTTGGACGGTTGGTCGTGGTCCTTCAGGTTGTGGCACAGGTAAACCCTCAGGAGTCAGGAGACCAGCTCCTGTCCCTGCAGGATGTGTCCTCCTCTCCTCCAAAGACACTCAGAGACATTTAAAGTCCAAAGCCCGTCCCCCCTCAGCCAAAGTGGATTCAGAGTCCACATGAAGACAAACTCCGCCGCTACATGCTAACTTTGGCCTAAGGCTTTGTCCTAAAAGCTGCTGCTCAGATCCCCTCCTCTCCTGGTCCTAGTCCTGGTCCTGGTCTACCTCTCAGCGCTGATCTTGTAGCGGAGGACGAAGTAAGCAATGAGCCTCAGAGAGAAGAAGAAGATGGCGAGGACGATGAAGTCCAGGTAGAGTTTGGCGTCCAGCATGTCCAGCTCCTTCAGGATGGCCTCAGACTTCTGGAAGTGACAGGTCTCGTCTTCATCGCAGTGCAGGTCCTCCCGGTCCAGACCGTAGATGGACAGGATGACACCCTCGAACCCGTACCTGGAACACAGACCAGGAGCAGTGAGAGTCCGGCTGTGCGTGCGTATGGCGTGTGAGTATGGCGTGTGCGTATGGCGTGTGCATATGGCGTGTGCGTATGGCGTGCGTATGGCGTGCGTATGGCGTGCGTATGGCGTGCGTATGGCGTGCGTATGGCGTGCGTATGGCGTGTGCGTATGGCGTGTGCGTATGGCGTGTGCGTATGGCATGTGCGTATGGCGTGCGTATGGCGTGCGTATGGCGCGCGTATGGCATGTTAGTGGACCCTGATGATGTCAGACACTAAAGAGGACTCTGTGTAAAGGTTTCTGTGGCGCTCGTGTCCTCCTGGACTCAGACGGCGCCCCCACCTGACGTAGGAGATGTAGGACATCCACTGCAGGTACCAGGGGATGGTGTCGAAACTGACGAAGAACCCCGAGAACAGCAGGACCGGGATCGCTGTGACCGGACCCACAAACGTCGCCACCTGCAGGACACAACAAACACGTGAGAGCAGGCGCAGGGGGGCGCTCCGGTCTGCATCGTGAGGTCAGAGGGTTCACCTGCAGCGAGGTGGACGCTGCTCCGATCAGAAGACCCAGACTCTGAGCCACCAGAGAGGTCAGGACCCCCAGAGACAGGAAGAGGAAGAACCGTCCGGCGTCTGGAGGCTGAGCCGTCATCCAGTACACGATGCTGCAGTAAACCACGGGGAACACCACCTGCACCACAGCAGACTGAGGTTCAGAGACCTGCAGAGACCCCCTCCCCTCTAAACTGATCCATCACGAGTCAAAGAACGAGCGGGTCTTTAATCATCTTTAAAACCAGAACGACCCCCAACAAGGGCGCCCTGCATGGTATCAAGTCCAAACATGTGTCTCCTCTGGTCCTGGACCTGAAGCGGAGAGCTTACCTGACTCTCCATCTCGTTAAACTACAAGAAGACTGTTTCCTGTTTAATCTGTGACATCACTTCCTGCAGAGAACCTACATACATCACCTGGAAGGGGACGTCAGCCATGGTCTTGGCCAGGTAGTACGCCTTCAGACTGTACCAGTAGTTCAGGTGTTCCCTCAGAAAGACTCCCATCTCCAGAGGAACTGCAGCACACACACACACACACACACACACACACACACACACACACACACACACACACACACACACACACACACACACACACACACACACACACACAGGGTTTTAAAGGTGGAGCTCTTTTTGAACTGTTTGTATAAATCTGATCCTGACGAGGTTTTTCAATCTGGATCAATCAAACCTGTGTGTGTGTGTGTGTGTGTGTGTGTGTGTGTGTGTGTGTGTGTGTGTGTGTGTGTGTGTGTGTGTGTGTGTGTGTGTGTCTCACAGGTGAGCACAGTGGGCATGAGTGCGGCGAACATGAGGAACAGCATGGAGAAGAAGAGGAAGCCCGAGTTGCTGAGGACCTTCTTGGCCTCGTTCCCGATGCCGAGGTACAGCAGACCGATCAGAACCCCGATCCCGATGTGGGACGAGATCCTCAGGTGAGTCAGCACCTGAACGACCAATCACAGTACAGACCTGTCACTCTGTGTGTGTGTGTGTGTGTGTGTGTGTGTGTGTGTGTGTGTGAGAGAGTGTGTTTCTCACTGAGTCTCTGAGGATGCTGAGGAACGTTCTCCTGAACAGGATGAAGAACTGAGTCACACAGCTCGCAGAGAAACTGTGACAGCCTTCAGACGAGGAGGAGGAGCTCTCCTACACACACACACACACACACACACACACACACACACACACACACACACACACACACACACACACACACACACACACACGCAGAGGTTAGAAACATCACACTGAGGGTCACTGAGACAGACATGGTTACAGCTCTGATGATGCAGGTCTCCTCCTGATCTTATAATGAGATGTTTACTGATCCAAAACCTCTGACTCTGACTTCTTCTTCCTCATCAACTAACAGCAGGGGGCGCTCTGCTGCAGGGGGCACTCTACTGCACCAGGGGGCGCTCTGCTGCAGGGGGGCACTCTACTGCAGCAGAGCGCCCCCTGCTGCAGGGGGCACTCTACTGCAGCAGGGGGCTCTCTGCTGCACTGGGGGCCACTCTACTGCAGTGGGGGGCTCTCTGCTGCACTGGGGGCCACTCTACTGCAGTGGGGAGCGCTCTGCTGCAGCAGGGGGCGCTCTGCTGCTGCAGGGGTGCTCTACTGCAGCAGGGGGTGCTCTGCTGCAGCAGGGGGCACTTTACTGCTGCAGGGGGTGCTCTACTGCAACAGGGGGTGCTCTGCTGCAGCAGGGGGCGCTTTACTGCTGCAGGGGGTGCTCTACTGCAACAGGGGGTGCTCTGCTGCAGCAGGGGGCGCTTTACTGCAGCAGAGTATGCATAGGTGTGTGAGGTGTGTTT
>NW_023260029.1:133728-146228 GCF_009762535.1 Notolabrus celidotus
CTCTCTGGAGAGTCTCAGACCACAGACCTGATCTCACCCTCAGTTTTAGTTTTAGTCACAGATTTCTGTCTCGTGGTTTCAGCTCAGAGTCAGAGTCCTCATGGTCTCACTGACCCTCCTCTGGTCTCACCTCAGAGCAGAACCTGAGTTTAATCAAAGGGTCCTCACACATGCTGGGTCCAGAACTGATGAACTGGACCAGAGGGGGCGTCAGAGGATGGACAATGTCAAGATTCTACAGAGTCCAGGATTCTACAGAGTCCAGGGTTCTACAGAGTCCAGGATTCTACAGAGTCCAGGGTTCTACAGAGTCCAGGGTTCTACAGAGTCCAGGGTTCTACAGAGTCCAGGATGATTCTACAGAGTCCAGGGTCTTACAGAGTCCAGGGTTCTACAGAGTCCAGGATGATTCTACAGAGTCCAGGATTCTACAGAGTCCAGGGTTCTACAGAGTCCAGGATTCTACAGAGTCCAGGGTTCTACAGAGTCCAGGGTTCTACAGAGTCCAGGATGATTCTACAGAGTCCAGGGTTCTACAGAGTCCAGGGTTCTACAGAGTCCAGGATGATTCTACAGAGTCCAGGATTCTACAGAGTCCAGGATTCATCACATCAATACTTTGATGATGATGATGATGATGATGATGGTGATGATGATGATGAAGATGTTGCCCTGTAGTAACCCCTGCAGTGTTTACCTGCTGATGGAGGCTGAACGCTGTTTAACCAGATTATCAGAATTAATCTGATTTAATCTGACCGACAGTTACCTCAACCCCAGGAATACACACTGTACACACACTGTACACACAAAATACACACTGTACACACAAAATACACACTGTACACACACTGTACACACTGTACTGCAGTAGCTGAGACTGTACTGGTAGATGGCGGGGGTCAGAGAACCTCTGGGTCATGGTGAGGGGGTCAGAGAACCTCTGGGTCATGGTGAGGGGGTCAGAGAACCTCTGGGTCATGGTGAGGGGTCAGAGAACCTCTGGGTCATGGTGAGGGGGTCAGAGAACCTCTGGGTCATGGTGAGGGGTCAGAGAACCTCTGGGTCATGGTGAGGGGGTCAGAGAACCTCTGGGTCATGGTGAGGGGTCAGAGAACCTCTGGGTCATGGTGAGGGGGTCAGAGAACCTCTGGGTCATGGTGAGGGGGTCAGAGAACCTCTGGGTCATGGTGAGGGGTCAGAGAACCTCTGGGTCATGGTGAGGGGTCAGAGAACCTCTGGGTCATGGTGAGGGGTCAGAGAACCTCTGGGTCATGGCGGAGGGTCAGAGATCCTCTGGGTCATGGTGAGGGGTCAGAGAACCTCTGGGTCATGGTGAGGGGGTCAGAGAACCTCTGGGTCATGGTGAGGGGTCAGAGATCCTCTGGGTCATGGTGAGGGGTCAGAGATCCTCTGGGTCATGGTGAGGGGTCAGAGATCCTCTGGGTCATGGTGAGGGGTCAGAGAACCTCTGGGTCATGGCGGGGGGTCAGAGAACCTCTGGGTCATGGTGAGGGGGTCAGAGAACCTCTGGGTCATGGTGAGGGGGTCAGAGAACCTCTGGGTCATGGCGGGGGGTCAGAGAACCTCTGGGTCATGGTGAGGGGGTCAGAGAACCTCTGGGTCATGGTGAGGGGTCAGAGAACCTCTGGGTCATGGTGAGGGGTCAGAGAACCTCTGGGTCATGGTGAGGGGTCAGAGATCCTCTGGGTCATGGCGGGGGGTCTTTGTTACCCTGAGCCTCGTTAAGGTCTCCTCAGCTCCTCTTTCATTCAGAGATCAGGACTTTTATTGTGGCGGGTCAGACTCAGAGACGTCCATGATAAGGTGTTTGTAAAGACCAGTTGGACACATGTTGGATCTCTGGAGGAGGTAAGACCTGCAGACTCAGAGCCTGACGAGCTCCAGATAAACCTTTACCTCCGGATCAGGTCTGTTTTTAGCCTCCCTCAGTCCGGACTGCCAGGTGAGTTCAGGAGCGTTTATGATCAGGAGTCTGGATGATGAGCCTTTTGACAGGCTGCTGCATGCTACGATTACCCATCATGCACCAGGCTGACCTGTTCGCCACCTTTTCTCCATCTGATCCTCACCCACATCAGGAGGAGGCGTGTCGGTCACACCCGGGCCGGTGAGCTGGTCTCAGTGAAACTCTGGTTCTCTAGCAGGAACCAGAACAAAGAGTTCTCAGAAACCTGATCAGTTAAACCCTGAGACAGCATCTCATTACGGACTTAACAACGCTCACTCCCAGGCTGCCGCCCGCCATTGTCCTCTGGAGCGCCGCGTCCTCACACCGAGGGAACACAGAGTCCTCACACCGAGGGAAGACAGAGTCCTCACACCGAGGGAACAGCAAGTCCTCACACCGAGGGAACACCGAGTCCTCACACTGAGGGAACACAGAGTCCTCACATCGAGGGAACACCGAGTCCTCACACTGAGGGAACAGCAAGTCCTCACACCGAGGGAACAGCAAGTCCTCACACTGAGGGAACAGCGAGTCCTCACACTGAGGGAACAGCAAGTCCTCACACCGAGGGAACAGCAAGTCCTCACACTGAGGGAACACCGAGTCCTCACACTGAGGGAACACCGTGTCCTCACACCGAGGGAACAGCAAGTCCTCACACTGAGGGAACAGCAAGTCCTCACACTGAGGGAACAGCAAGTCCTCACACTGAGGGAACAGCAAGTCCTCACACTGAGGGAACACCGTGTCCTCACACCGAGGGAACAGCAAGTCGTCACACCGAGGGAACACTAAGTCCTCACACCGAGGGAACACAAAGTCCTCACACCGAGGGAACACAAAGTCCTCACACAGAGGGAACACCGTGTCCTCACACCGAGGGAACAGCAAGTCCTCACACCGAGGGAACAGCAAGTCCTCACACCGAGGGAACAGCAAGTCCTCACACCGAGGGAACACCAAGTCCTCACACCGAGGGAACACAGAGTCCTCACACCGAGGGAACACCAAGTCCTCACACCGAGGGAACACAGAGTCCTCACACCGAGGGAACACCAAGTCCTCACACCGAGGGAACACAGAGTCCTCACACCGAGGGAACACCAAGTCCTCACACCGAGGGAACACCAAGTCCTCACACCGAGGGAACACCAAGTCCTCACACCGAGGACGGACACCCAGAGGACGTCCACACCTGAGTCCCACTCAGAGTTTCAGCTCCAGACCCCTCAATACGTTTAATAAAGAGTGTGTTTAAAGGTCCTTAGGGTCCCGAGGGTCCCGTGGGTCCTGAAGGTCCTGGTTTGTGTTTGTGCGTGTGAACACCAGATCCTGAATTCAGAAACCCTCCTGGTTTTGAGAAACAGGATTTACGCCTTAAAGTCTCCAGATACTGAGGCACGGTCAGACCAGACCACATGTTCAGGTCTGCTGTCACTCTCTGCTCCTAGACCTGAAACCAGTCCATGAAACGTGTCTGCAACGCTGGACTGTCATGGTGCTCAATCCACAGACTGCCTTAGTGCACTCATGTTCCTGCTCTCTGCCTGTGGGCTCAGTATGCCCTGCTCTCTGCCTGTGGGCTCAGTGTGCCCTGCTCTCTGTCTGTGGGCTCAGTGTGCCCTGCTCTCTGCCTGTGGGCTCAGTGTGCCCTGCTCTCTGCCTGTGGGCTCAGTGTGCCCTGCTCTCTGTCTGTGGGCTCAGTGTGCCCTGCTCTCTGCCTGTGGGCTCAGTGTGCCCTGCTCTCTGCCTGTGGGCTCAGTGTGCCCCGCTCTCTGCCTGTGGGCTCAGTGTGCCCCGCTCTCTGCCTGTGGGCTCAGTGTGCCCTACTCTCTGCCTGTGGGCTCAGTGTGCCCTGCTCTCTGCCTGTGGGCTCAGTGGGCCCTGCTCTCTGCCTGTGGGCTCAGTGGGCCCTGCTCTCTGCCTGTAGGCTCAGTATGCCCTGCTCTCTGCCTGACAGGCAGCAGCTCTCTTCTCTGGGCTGTGAACGACGAGCTGCTTCTAATCTGACCTGCAGCTATTTACAGCAGCAGACTCTGACTGAGATTAACAGATTTACTGATAATCCAACACACACACACACACACACACACACACACACACACACACACACACACACACACACACACACACACACACACCCTGAATCAGTCTCTGATAATAATAACTCGTTCAGATTTCATAATCACGTTTCAGGCCCAACGTAGACCCGTCCCCCCTCCAGGACCCAGTCTGAGATCCTCTAGTGATGCTCTGCTTCCTGCTCCAGGGTCTAAACTGAGAACTAAAGGGGACTGGGTCAGACCCCCAGACTGTGGAGCAGCCTGCCAGAGATCAGACTCACAGAGTCCGTCCCTAAAGACCCCCCTTTATAGTTGCTGCAGTTAAAGGGACAGTTCAGAGTTTAGAGAACTGACTGTTTGAGGTTCTCTTCAACCACAGGGGGCGCCGCTGAGCTGGACCTCTGTGATCAGAGACCAGAACAGAAGCTGGACTCTGGACCTGTGAAGACCGCCTCAGCTTTCACGCTGAGCTGTGATGCAGTGTATGTGTGTGTGTGTGTGTGTGTGTGTGTGTGTGTGTGTGTGTGTGTGTGTGTGTGTGTGTGTGTGTGTGTGTGTGCAGTACCTTTCCTCCTCCACCAGGGGCCCTCTCTGACGGCGTATGAAACATCCTTGAACTCGATGTTGACGGCTGGTCTCCGTGGTAACGAGGAGAACCTCTGGGCCTCCGTCAGGTTGTTGTCCACCTTCTTCAGGTGACCCTGCAGCAGCGGCGTCTGCTGGCTGCCCGCCCGCTGCTGGTTGACCACCTCGTCCATACAAACACACACCGTCCGGGGGTCCAACATGAGGTCCGGGGGTCCGTTCGTGTTCTGAGGGACAGATCAGGGACCGTTTGAAACCAGGGACTTAACAGCTCCCTAAAAGTGAAGCCAAAAGACTCAGAGCGCCCCCTGCTGGCTGCCTGCAGGATAGCTTATAAGCCCCCCCCATGTTAACAGATGGGTCATGGTCATAAGCCCCGCCTCCTACATGTTAACAGATGGGTCATGGTCATAAGCCCCGCCTCCTACATGTTAACAGATGGGTCATGGTCATAAGCCCCGCCTCCTACATGTTAACAGATGGGTCATGGTCATAAGCCCCGCCTCCTCCATGTTAACAGATGGGACATGGGTCATAAGCCCCGCCTCCTCCATGTTAACAGATGGGACATGGGAGGAGGAGGAGGAGGAGGAGGAGGAGGAGGAGGAGGAGGAGGTGACTGTCGGACACAGAGGAGCTTAGTCACTGAGGATTTAAAGTGTAAACAGACTGCTGCAGTGATTCAGCACAGACACACCTTCATCACCTTCATCACTACCATCATCACCATCACCTTCATCGTTAGCCTGCAGCTCTCTGAGTCAAAGCTCAGCACTGATTGGTCCAAACGTGTCAATCATCTCAACATGTAGCTGTTGTCCGTCTGCAGACGCTCACTCTCTGAGAGACGGAGAGTAAAAGGAGGGCTGAAGAACCTGAGACCTCCTTCAGTGAAGAACCTGAGACCTCCTTCAGTGAAGAACCAGAGACCTCCTTCAGTGAAGGACCTGAGACCTCCTTCAGTGAAGAACCTGAGACCTCCTTCAGTGAAGGACCTGAGACCTCCTTCAGTGAAGAACCTGAGACCTCCTTCAGTGAAGAACCTGAGACCTCCTTCAGTGAAGGACCTGAGACCTCCTTCAGTGAAGAACCTGAGACCTCCTTCAGTGAAGAACCTGAGACCTCCTTCAGTGAAGGACCTGAGACCTCCTTCAGTGAAGAACCTGAGACCTCCTTCAGTGAAGGACCTGAGACCTCCTTCAGTGAAGAACCTGAGACCTCCTTCAGTGAAGAACCTGAGACCTCCTTCAGTGAAGAACCTGAGACCTCCTTCAGTGAAGGACCTGAGACCTCCTTCAGTGAAGGACCTGAGACCTCCTTCAGTGAAGGACCTGAGACCTCCTTCAGTGAAGAACCTGAGACCTCCTTCAGTGAAGAACCTGAGACCTCCTTCAGTGAAGGACCTGAGACCTCCTTCAGTGAAGAACCTGAGACCTCCTTCAGTGAAGAACCTGAGACCTCCTTCAGTGAAGAACCTGAGACCTCCTTCAGTGAAGAACCTGAGACCTCCTTCAGTGAAGAACCTGAGACCTCCTTCAGTGAAGAACCTGAGACCTCCTTCAGTGAAGAACCTGAGACCTCCTTCAGTGAAGGACCTGAGACCTCCTTCAGTGAAGGACCTGAGACCTTCTTCAGTGAAGAACCTGAGACCTCCTTCAGTGAAGAACCTGAGAGCAGAGACTCTAAAGGGCCCAGCTCCTACAGGAGAGTCTCCTCTCCTAGGGGGTCGGGACTAAAAACCTGCTGCCAACACGAAAACTGTTTCAAAGGATTCAAAGTTTCTACAGTTTTATATCCAAACAACAAACAAACACACAACACACAACAACACACAACAACAACAACAAACAACAACAACAACAACAACAACAACAACACACAACAACACACAACAACAACACACAACAACACACAACAACAACAACAACAACAAACAACAACAACAACACACAACAACAACAACACACAACAACAACAACACACAACAACACACAACAACAACACACAACAACACACAACAACACACAACAACAAACAAACACACAACAACAACACACAACAACAACAACACACAACAACAACAACACACAACAACACACAACAACAACAACAACAACAACAACACACAACAACAACAACAACAACAACACACAACACAACGAATCTGAACCAAGCTGTTAGCTAGCACTCCCCCAGGCTCAGCAGATCTATGGTCTTCACTGATTCTGGTTCTTGTCTCCAGAGTCTCTCTGCCTATAAAACCTGGTCTAGACTTCTGTGTTGACTCTGCAGTACTCCACCTGAACACTAGGTGGCAGTGTGGTTTCTCTGATCATACAGCTATTACTACGTTCGATGTTACGAAGGTTCTGGACGTGTTGGAAATACGGCGACGCCCAGAGGACCAATCCCAGAGGACCAATCCCAGAGGACCAATCCCAGAGGACCAATCACAGAGGACCAATCACAGGGCTTGTAGTCCACTTTCATTTCAAGCCATAGTTACATTTTGGAGGAGGAGCCTGTCAGGGTGAATGCACCTGCGTTGGAACACAGCTACACAGACTTACAGGAGTGTAGCCACGCCCACTTTACACCTTTACTTCACAATGACAGGTCACAGGTCACAGGTGGCAGACCCCAGGTCACAGACCCCAGGTCACAGGTCACAGGTGGCAGACCCCAGGTCACAGGTCACAGACCCCTGGTCACAGGTCACAGATCCCTGGTCACAGGTCACAGACCCCAGGTCACAGACCCCAGGTCACAGGTCACAGGTGGCAGACCCCAGGTCACAGGTCACAGACCCCTGGTCACAGGTCACAGGTCACAGACCACAGACCCCAGGTCACAGGTCACAGATCCCAGGTCACAGATCACAGGTCACAGATCCCAGGTCACAGATCCCAGGTCACAGATCACAGGTCACAGGTCACAGGTCACAGATCCCAGGTCACAGGTCACAGACCCCTGGTCACAGGTCACAGACCCCTGGTCACAGGTCACAGACCCCAGGTCACAGGTCACAGACCCCAGGTCACAGGTCACAGGTCACAGGTCACAGACCCCTGGTCACAGGTCACAGACCCCTGGTCACAGGTCACAGACCCCAGGTCACAGGTCACAGACCACAGGTCACAGACCCCAGGTCACAGGTCACAGGTCACAGATTCCAGGTCACAGGTCACAGGTCACAGATCCCAGGTCACAGACCCCAGGTCACAGATCCCAGGTCACAGACCCCAGGTCACCTGGTCCCAGGTCACAGATCCCAAGTCACAGACCCCAGGTCACAGATCCCAGGTCACAGATCCCAGGTCACAGATCCCAGGTCACAGACCACAGACCCCAGGTCACAGACCACAGACCCCAGGTCACAGGTCACAGATCCCAGGTCACAGACCACAGACCCCAGGTCACAGGTCACAGATCCCAGGTCACAGATCCCAGGTCACAGATCCCAGGTCACAGACCACAGACCCCAGGTCACAAGTCACAGATCCCAGATCTCAGGTCACAGATCCCAGGTCACAGATCACAGGTCACAGGTCACAGGTCACAGGTCACAGGTCACAGGTCACAGGTGACAGGTCACAGGTCACAGGTCACAGGTCACAGGTCACAGGTCACAGATCACAGGTCACAAGTCACAGATCCCAGATCTCAGGTCACAGATCCCAGTGCTTCAGGTCTGGCCTGAAGCACTGGGATCTGTGACCTGAGACCAGATTTAAAACAGACTTTCTATCAGAGACCATGGTGTGTCTGTCTCAGCAAACACTCAGAGTTTTTTCATCAGATTCAGAAAGTCAGAGTCCTCCAGACTTTAGAGTCCAAGTCCCCTGGGTCTCAGTCTCTCCCTCTCTCTGTCCCTCCCTCTCTCCCTCCGTGGGGTACTCACCATGATGATGGAGTTGGTGACGGTGGGGTTGTGGACGGACCAGGCGGCCATCAGACAGGCCATGGCCAAGAGACAGCGGCTCTGACTGTCTGCTCTGCTCGCTCTCATCTGATCCCTGCTCACTGACAGACAGCTGCTCTGCCTGCTGACCACGCCCACCACCCACTGACCACACCCACCACACAATGACCACGCCCACCACCCACTGACCACGCCTTCTGCAAGCCACGCTCCCCTGTGTGCAGCAGGAAGGGTTTAAGAGGCCTGCTGCTGGACTGGGTCAAGTTCAGCTCATGTTGAACACCTTGATCTGTTTGTGATCACAGCTGCAGAGAAACAGAACAAAGGGAACAAAGGGAACAAAGCTTCCTTACCAGCTTTAAATCACCATTAAAGAGAGCAGAGGTCAGAACACCACGCGAGGCTTCATCAGAGGACCAACGAAGAAGTGTTTGATGTGAAACCTTGACAGACGGAGGATCATACTCATCGTACAGCAGCTTCTCGTCCTCCAGGCCACCGTAGCTTCACAGACAGGAGGGGCGAGCAGGGGAGCGTTAGGTCTGACGCTACACACCTCTAAATATTCACACCTCTGCAGCTTGAGGTCAAATAATCAGAAGTTTTCAGCTTCAGGATGAAGGTGTTAGAAACCTGCAGACGATTCATGGAGGTAGAATCTTTCAGGTGGATCGTTGGAGCAGCTGGTCTGAGGAGTTTAAAGATCTGAGGTTTATTCTAAAACTTAAACTGAGTCCTTTCTTGTGTTTGTCTGATCCTGTTAACTCTACCTTATTTTTAACTTTTCTTTCTACTCTTATTTTATGAATTTTACTGTTGATTTGATTTTGAAGTATTTGATTTTTAATCCTGCCTTTTTTAACTTGCTGTAGTTGTCTCTTTGTTGTCATGTATGAAAGGTGTTTATAAATAAAGTTGAGATTGATTCCTGATTTCAGACTCAGAGGTCCTGAACTGTTGGGTTCGTGTTGTTATTGACGTCTGAACGTTCATCCTGTAAAGTTTGGACACTAAGGGGTTAAAGCTGCAGACCGGTCTCAGCTGAGGAAGGACAGCTCCACCTGCTGGCTGGGCGGGGTCACTGCAGCTGGCCTGTGATTGGCTGAGAAAGCTTCAGAAACAGACTCTGTAACAACATCCATCTTTAATATTTCCACAGAAGTCACACACAAACAGGAAGTACACTTTCAAAATAAAGCCTGGTCCACATTCAGTCACTTCCTGCTGTAAGGCATCAACACGCCGGCGTTCAGCGTCACGAGTGCTACATGCTAACGATGCTAAAACATGTGACGTTCACAGACAGGTGAAGAATGAAAGGAACACCTGCTGCTGACCACACAGAGGGGCGGAGTCTCTGACAGGAGGCGGCGAGGTGTTAAAGCCCGTCATAACTCAGCTCCACCTTCAGGATAGGTGAGGGGGCGTGGCCTGTGAATCAGAGAGTCACCTTTCCTTTCATTGGTCACCTTCACGTCTGAACTCAGGAGAGGGGGGCGTGTCTTTACTGAAGTCAGCCTCTCATTGGACAGAAGGATCAGATGTTTTTAGAAACACGAGGTCCAGCGAGCTGCTTCCAGGACTCCGTGGGGACTCTTGATGTGACGGTCGGGGCGCCTGGTGGACTGTGATGGATCTGAAGCCTCCTCAGAGTCCAACACGGGGGACAGGAGCGCTGAGGAGCTGAAATGTGGGGGACAGAAACACTGACGCCGTCCTCCTGAGACGTCTCAGCACAGAGAGCGTTCTGATTCAAAGCGGCAGGAACGTAAAACAAAGAGGACAGAGTCAACAGATAAAGGTCTCAGAGGAGACGCGGATATAAAAAGGGGGTTCAATGGAGCCGAGACCTGGAGGGTCTCCTAAACCTGAGGTCATCTCTGAAGCTCTCAGCTCTTTGGTTTCTCTTTAGTCCCCCCACAGAGACTCTGACAGACCCAAACCCAGACACCCGCTCCTCAGTGGACCAGCTTTGATCCAGGGAGGGATCCAACACTGAAGTCCCAAACCTGCAGTTCCTCCAGTGTCCACTAGAGAACAACTCACCTGTTTACAGGTTAAAGGGAGGGTTAGGGGGCGTGGCTTCTTTGAGTGACAGGTTATTTACTGACAGAGGTACATGCCTAGTAACTGAGGAAGACAGATTAAATAACTTCCTGTTACTGTCTTCTTAAGCTCCACCCTCTCGTCGTTAGCCCCTCCCTCTCTCGTTTAGCCCCTCCCTCTCTTCACCTCTGGCTACAAACAAACTGATGGTGGGGGACAAAACACTGAAGACAAAGAAACGTGGTTCATTATCTTCTAAAGAACAGTTTATGGAAAGGACAAGGAAACAAGGAAAGGAGACAAGGACTCAGGAATCAGGCTAATCAATTCTCTGAGTGTTAGCTGAGCAGACTCCGCCCACTGAGGAGGACCTGACCCTGCTGCTGAAAGATCCTGATGCTTCAAGTGAAACCAGAGAGCTGAGGGAGCAGCATGATGACCTCATATCCTGTGTGTGTGTGTGTGTGTGTGTGTGTATGTGTGTGTGTGTGTGTGTGTGTGTGTGTGTGTGTGTGTGGGTGTGCGTGTGTGCGTGTGTGCGTGTGTGTGTTATTTGGTCTTCTTGTCCATGGCCAGTGTGTCGTGGAGTTTAGAAACAGACTTCTCAAACTGGTCCATCACCAGCGTCCCGTTCTCGTCGAAGAAGTCCGACACGGAGTTGGTGAACTCGGCCTCCCTCCAGGTCCTGGTCCTCCCCTCAGAGAACGAGACCCTGAGAGAGTACTGGTCATCAAACCTGAGAGACACACACACACAGACACAGACACAGACACAGACACACACAGACACACACACACACACAGAGTTTTAGTATTTAGGGGTGTATAAAGGGATCACCTGATGTGGTCTCTGAGGGTCGGGTTCAGATAAACAGCTGATTGGAGGGCTGGTGACACTCAGGTGAAGGGGGAGGAGCTAAACAACTATCACGACCAATTGACTCATCCTCTAAAGACCTGTGGTCCTCAGACCTGAGTCTGAAGGGGGTCAGATGTGTGTCTAACATGAGTCTGGTCCTGCTGGAGGTCTCTGCCTGTTAAAGGATGTGTGTCTAACATGAGTCTGGTCCTGCTAGAGGTCTCTGCCTGTTAAAGGATGTGTGTCTAACATGAGTCTGGTCCTGCTGGAGGTCTCTGCCTGTTAAAGGATGTGTGTCTAACATGAGTCTGGTCCTGCTGGAGGTCTCTGCCTGTTAAAGGATGTGTGTCTAACATGAGTCTGGTCCTGCTAGAGGTCTCTGCCTGTTAAAGGATGTCTGTCTAACATGAGTCTGGTCCTGCTGGAGGTCTCTGCCTGTTAAAGGATGTGTGTCTAACATGAGTCTGGTCCTGCTGGAGGTCTCTGCCTGTTAAAGGATGTCTGTCTAACATGAGTCTGGTCCTGCTGGAGGTCTCTGCCTGTTAAAGGATGTGTGTCTAACATGAGTCTGGTCCTGCTAGAGGTCTCTGCCTGTTAAAGGATGTGTCTAACATGAGTCTGGTCCTGCTGGAGGTCTCTGCCTGTTAAAGGATGTGTGTCTAACATGAGTCTGGTCCTGCTAGAGGTCTCTGCCTGTTAAAGGATGTGTCTAACATGAGTCTGGTCCTGCTGGAGGTCTCTGCCTGTTAAAGGATGTCTGTCTAACATGAGTCTGGTCCTGCTGGAGGTCTCTGCCTGTTAAAGGATGTGTGTCTAACATGAGTCTGGTCCTGCTGGAGGTCTCTGCCTGT
Source organism: Notolabrus celidotus (assembly GCF_009762535.1). NCBI lineage: Eukaryota > Metazoa > Chordata > Actinopteri > Labriformes > Labridae > Notolabrus > Notolabrus celidotus. The sequence goes on from NW_023260029.1 coordinate 146,026, forward strand.
TAAAGGATGTGTGTCTAACATGAGTCTGGTCCTGCTGGAGGTCTCTGCCTGTTAAAGGATGTGTGTCTAACATGAGTCTGGTCCTCCTGGAGGTCTCTGCCTGTTAAAGGATGTGTGTCTAACATGAGTCTGGTCCTGCTGGAGGTTTCTGCCTGTTAAAGGATGTGTGTCTAACATGAGTCTGGTCCTGCTGGAGGTCTCTG
>NW_023260030.1:0-37500 GCF_009762535.1 Notolabrus celidotus
AACATGGGACTGAATGGGGACTCTGTGTATTTTGTTTACAGCCTCAAGTGGACACTAAAGAAACTGCTTTTTTTTGTTTTTGTGCACTTTAATATTGGCTTCATTTTTCAGCACCAGAGGTCACAGTTTGAGAAATCATCATTACCTTTAACACAAGGACTGCTTTGATTTGGCTTTCCCACCGGGGTGCCAGGTTAGCTCAGTTGGAGGAGGCGTCCCATGTACAGAGGCTATCATCTTTGTCACGCTGGTTGCAGGATTGAGTACCGATTGAATAAAGGCATAAAGACCTAAAGATGATCATGAAGATAATAATAATAATATGAAACCTATTCTTTCCTGCAATTCATAGGAGAGCTGGAACAAGACGCTGTTTTAAAATATGACATTTGCAAGAGAACCTTGGTCAGTGACGTGTTCTGATTCTGCCTGTTTAGGGGGTTAGCTCCTGGTTTGGTCCATAAACTTGTCATAAGCTCCAAAATAAAGTTATACGTTCTCAAGAGCAAGTTACAGAGTCTGGAAAACAATACAGGATAGTATCGTCTGCATAAAGACGAACTGAAACATGGAGGATAGTATCGTCTGCATAAAGATGTACTGAAACATGGAGGATAGTATCATCTGCATAAAGATGAACTGAAACATGGAGGATAGTATCGTCTGCATAAAGATGAACTGAAACATGGAGGATAGTATCGTCTGCATAAAGACGAACTGAAACATGGAGGATAGTATCGTCTGCATAAAGACGAACTGAAACATGGAGGATAGTATCGTCTGCATAAAGATGAACTGAAACATGGAGGATAGTATCGTCTGCATAAAGGTCATTCTAAACTGTTTTCAGGTAATAAAGTCAAATCCAACAATACAGAGCGCCTGACATCCAGACAGCATTGAAGTGAGCTCAATCGACATGCACTAAATCCATCATTCTGACCTGCATGGCTCTGTTAGTCGGCACTCTTTGACTCAACTGAAGAAGCAAGAGTTTATCCAGAGATAAACTCTCTATTCTGAGTCTGTGCTGCACAAATATCTCCAGATCTGGTCAAAATATCTGCTCTCAGAATATCTCAACCCGTACAACCAGACGTCAGAGCGCTGTCGCTCTAAATCTACGGAGGGAAAGGACTGAACGGAGGACGTCTGCCTTCAGTCCTGCTGCAACCATTACCTGGAATCATTTTCAAACTGGCGTGAAGCTGTCCTTCCTTGAGTCATGGCATGTAAGTGTTTGTCGGTCTTTACAGGTGCATGTGTTCTTCCTCTTCACTCGTGTTGCTGCAGGAGAAAGAGAGAAACCCCGTCTCTGTGTACCCTTTAGTAGAAATCATGGAAATACAAACAATAAGAAGATGACATTTAATTTCACGATATCTTTAATGCATGTTCTTTCTGTGATTGAAGGATTACTCTGATAATCCTTGGTGTATTATTTCCATATCTTTGATTTCTGTCCCTGTTAGCTTATTGAAATGTATCTAATATTCATATTACTATAAGAAGAGATGCAAATGATGGATTTAGCTTTATGTATTTGTGTAGTGATGATCACATGGGAGTCATCAGCATAATGGCTTGTTTTTTTAGAACGTCTTTTAAGAGCTGCAGCTCTGGACTCTTTAGCAGTTTCTATACCAATACCATAAAAGATCTGAAGACAAGAGGACGATAATCAAAGTGATAAGATTAGAATGTAAGGTTACTCATACTGAGATTAAAGTTAGCAGCATAAGATGCTTTTAAATCAGGCAGTGAAGGGGCCAGACTGAAATGTGGATTCAGGGGATTTGTCCTTTAACATTATTTATTTTTTTTGCTCTGGCAGAATCCACGACCTCAATGTCAGTGCACATCTCACCAGCATTCACTGATGCAAGGTCACAAAGGTTGTCCCGTAGTCGTGAACGTTAGGCCTGTTTTAAAATACTCTGTATGCTTCAGTTCGACTTTCATTGATCGGCATTATACGAAGAAAACCTAACTGTTCTAAATCATGCTGAAACATTAGTAGCAGCTCCCCTAGCAGGGGCTTTTCAGGGGGGAGATTATCTACCCCTGGACTAAACTTAGACCCTGGGTCCACCGGTTGAAAAACTCCTTTAGAGGAACAGTGACTTCATGAAGTGTAACCAGTGCCATGCCGACCTGAGGCCAAGCTTTGCTGCCGTACTCTGACTGGATGAAAACATACATTACTGCATTGTGTCCCGGCTCACCGGACCAGATGTCATCTCTAATTGGACTGAACACAAACTGGAGTATTTCAGTTAAACAGCTGCGTTTACAAATGTTTGATTTTTTGATGAAAGTCAAAGCAGCAGCCTGTAGACATAATAACTGAAGGATTAAAGCCAATTACATCCCCCAAGATACTTCTCAGTAAAAACCTACGTCTGCTGCTGTTACATCTAACACTTACACCACAAACTTCTGTGTTTCCTCGTCGCAGGAAAACTTTAAATGGTCATTTTCAGCGGGGGAAGAAGTAGAAGTGTCTTTCTTTCTTTGACATTGGCTCTCTGTCGTCTGTAAAGTTTGAGACGCTCTGTTTGTTGTGGAGTCTTATCCACGCTGCATGTTCCCTATATGCTCTCAAACAGATGGTTTTTACATGTGAGGCCTTTAAAGCGGGTTCAAAGTGATCTACAGAGAGAGGAGGAGAGTGTGCGGCGCTGACAGACTGATGGTGCAGTCATGCAGCAAATGATGTTGGTTTAAGGCATCACGCCGTGCTAGATTGCCACCTCCTCCAGCCTCCACGCACACACCGTCACACTTAACACACAGCCGCCTCTTAATGATAATGCTCTTTAAATGGCTTTATTGATTTTAATGTAGCTTACCACACATATATTTTATGAAAGTCAATACGGTAAGAGGACCAACTCCCTAATGTAAATAGCCGGTTGGAAGTCTATTAGAATGGTTATCGATGGAGGAGTGGTAATTACCCGCCGCTGTGCCGAGCTCGCCGGCTCTTTATCCAGCCGCGTCTCAGCCCGACACTTTAAGGCCACAATAGAGGGCCGGTATCAGAGGGGGAGCTGGTGAATATGCAATGCAAATCAATGCCCAGCAGAGCCCATGTGCTTTTGATCAATACAGTGGAGGGAGTTAGAGTTTGGACTGCATGTAGTTAGTGTGCAGCTTCTGTCTGTCTGTCTAAGAACCTGAGATATTAAAGAGTCTCTGTTAACACACTGTGCAGCTCATTCTCCTCCTCTTCTACTCAGACCGGCACTTCTTCTGCTCTCACTGCCTCTACTTCAGCTACTGACGCTGAATACACACTACTATCTGCCCTCACTCCTCTCCTCATATCTATGGTGGTTGTTATTTCAGCACCATGGACAGAGATCAGGGGTCGAGTTAACCCTGGTTATGAATCAGGATCAATTCTGAATATGGGACGCCCTCCCCTTCCGCTCTGCCTGTTGACACTGTGGCAAAAACATCAGAGTCCATCTCAGGTGGATTTTGCTCGACTGGAAATAATGACTGTTACTGAATCAGGATAATTTTGGAGGTACGGTTATTGTGTGAGAAACAATCACGGTTTCACATTACCTCCATTTACACACATACATACCTATTCATGTATTCATTGATGATTCATTCCTTCATTAATTACTTAACGTTCCTGTTATGTTCTTCTTCCCCCCAACCCCTTCATCACTTACTTTAACTCTTCCTGTCCCATTAAAGTTACTAACCTCAGACCTTTCTGGAGTCCCTGAGCTCCCTTGTCTCGTAGATTCCTCTGAGCTGCCGTAGACGTCCTCCTGCTGCGGACGATCTGGACTCCAGCTGATACGGACGTGCTGGACTCCAGCGGCAACAGCTTCTACTACTCGTCTCATCACTATCACCTCTCTCTCTTACTCCCCTCTATCTGTCTTTCCAGACCCAACTCAGTCGAGGCATGATGGCTGTCTAACATGAGTCTGGTCCTGCTGGAGGTTTCTGCCTGTTAAAAGGAAGTTTTTCCTCTCCACTGTAACTATCTAAATACTGTGAGGTGTAATGCTCATGATGGATTAAGGTGGGGTCAGACTGAGTCTTACCCTGTCTTGGTGTTGGGTCTCTGTTCATAATTTGACATAGAGTGGTCTAGACCTGCTATGTTTGTAAAAGCGTCTTGAGATAACGTTTGTTGTGATTTGGCGCTATACAAATAAAGATTGATTGATTGATTGATGTTGTGGGTCAAACTGACCCATTCTAAATTTCAAAATTCTAAAAGAAAGAAGTGTTAAAAGTAATTTTTGTTCTGAAACTTGTTCTGCTTGGCTTAACTAGTGTGAACAACATATACAATTTGTATATCACATACTGTTCATGGGTCAATTTGACCCTGCAGTCTAAGTGGAGGCTAAGAGAGGTCAGAAGGGTGAAATGCTAAATGTTTCTTTGCAACTGTGTGACATATTTCACCCCAATCAATTTCCAATGTACATTTTAAAAAGTTTTAACTTGAATTGCATACAAAGGTGAGTGAGTTATCCTCCTTGAACCATGATCTGTGAGAATTAAAGACTAAATATTGATTTAAATGGTCAGTAATGGAGTTAATAATGAGATTTTAAAAATGTTTATTGGGGTTTTTTTGGGTTCTGATACTTTTGGATCATTAAATACGCCCTGGGTCAAGTTGACCCAGGAACATTATTGCTGTCCCTAAGAAACGAACATAACAGGGGCTTTAAGTACAATTATTTCCATGTTAATAATAATAATACATTTTATATATAAAAGCGCTTTAAAAGATTCTCCATGACACTTAACAAGAAAATAAATTGTCCAATAGAAAAGCAAGGCAGCAAAACAAAACAGAAATCAATCAGTTAAAGGTTGAAAGTCTTTCTAAAGGTGGTTTTGAGTCCAGATTTGAATTTGGTGAGTGAGGGAGAGAATCTGAGGTATTGGGGGAGAGAGTTCCAGAGGGTGGGGGCTGCAGCAGAGAAGACCCTGTCCCCCCAGGTTCTGTGCTTGGGTTTGGTGAGAGGGGTGAGGAGGTTGGCGTTGGTGGAGCGGAGGTTGGGGGAGGGATTGTATGGCTGCAGAAGGTCAGTGAGGGAGGAGGGAGCTAGGTTATGGAGGGCTTTGAAGGTGATGAGGAGGATCTTGTATTCTTGAGGATATGGGATGCCAATGGAGGTTCTGGAGGACTGGGGTGATGTGGTCTCTGGAACGGGAGTGAGTGAGGAGGCGTGCAGCTGAGTTTTGTATGTGTAATTTGTTGAGGAGGGTGTTGCAATAATGGAGTCTTGAGGTGATGAAGGCGTGGATGAGAGTTTCAGCGGCAGTGAGGGAAAGGGAGGGGCGGAGACTGGCGATGTTTTAGAGGTGGAAGAAAGCAGTTTTTGTGTTATGTGTTTTACAAAAACCTGCTTCCACAGAGGCCTACCATGCCTCATCAGAACCTGCTGTGTCACAATAAATGGTCTTAATTTGGAGCGAGTATTAGCCGCTGCCATGACATCATTTCTCATCGCTTGTAATCCTTCTGGTTCTGTTGTAACCACTTCTTCTTCCAGCTACTGGTGCTCATATCACCTCCACAATTACCTTCAGTACACCACAAAGTGCTGCTCCTACATCAGCTGCTGCTCCTACATCAGCTGCTGCTCCAACATCTAACCTCAGTACTGCTGCTGCGACTGTGACTCCTCTTTCTTTGCTTCCCCTGCTGTCACTACTGCGACTGTCACCGCACTGACACCAGAGTTTAGACTGCCTGTCTCTGCGTGAGAAGCTTCTTCTCTTTGCACGACAAAAAAAAAAAGAAAAAGAATAAGACTGTCATGCATCCAGTTCATTTCTCTTGTTCTCTCTCTCTCCCTCTCTTCTTCCTGTCATTTCCTTTAACTCTCTCTTTCATTCCTCCGCCTCGCTCCCAGCTCCACGACTGGGTGACGCCGCTTAATTGGCGACGACACTGAAACATGTCCTGTCCTGCTCTGCAGCCTCCTCTGCATAATTAAAACAAGAGCAACACTTCATCTCCAGTGCAGCGGGAGGCAGATGAGAGGGGGAGGGAGGAGGAGAGGTGAAAGTACCCTCTGTTGTATCTCTTCTTAAATCCTATTTTTATAGAAAGCCTTTTATCCTATTATTTTTACAAATATATTATTTTTACCCTCTGAGTGGGAGCTTTCATCTCCCGCTGATTTCCTTACTTTACTTTTTAATTTATTTCCACTTTGATGTTTTCATGTGTTTGATTTTTGAGATGCTTTGACAACTCTGCACTCCATCTGAGCTGGAGATGAATCCACTGTTTCATTTTTAATCATGTTATTATGAAGTGACAGGAGAAAGGCTGATGCATGGCGACACACAAAGAGACTGATTCTGATACTACTATGACTTATACTAACTAACCCGGCCTAATGCTAAGCTCCTGCTACAACTACATCTTCAAATAAACCTGCATTACTGTTCAATCAATCTTTATTTATATAGTGACAAATCACAACAAACGTTCTCCTCAGACTCTTTCAAAACAGAGCAGGTCTAGACCGGACTCTATGTTCAACATCAAGACCGGATCAGATCCAGTCCCATCTTCCAGACAGGACTCAGTCTGATCTCATCTTAATCCACCATGAGCAGAGCACTTTGCAGCATTTAGCAAGTTACAGTGGCAAGGACAAAGTTCCTTTAACAGGCAGAAACCTCCAGCAGGACCAGACTCATGTTAGACACACATCTGCTGAGACCGTGTTGGAGAGAGGGATAGAGGGAGATGAAGAGAGAGAGAGATGATAGTGGGGAGACGGATAGTAGTAGTTGTAGCAGCTGGAGTCTGGACCACGTCCACAGCAGCAGAGATCCAGAGGAACCTACGAGACAAGGGAGCTCAGGGACTCCAGAAAGGTCTAAGAAAAGAGAGAAGAGAGGGAGACCAGAAGAAAGAAAAAGAGGAGAAGAAATGGTGAAGGAATGAGAGAAGGAAAGGACGGGATGAGAAAAGGAGACATAAAGGATGAAGAGAATGAAAGAACATGGAAAGAACAGAGAGAGACAGAAAGAAAGAAAGAAAGAAAGAAAGAAAGAAAGAAAGAAGAAAGAAAGAAAAGAAAGAAAGAAAGAAAGAAAGAAAGGATGAAAGAAAGAAAGGATGAATAACAGACCCCAAAAAAGGAATCTCCAGCAGAGATCCAGAGGAACCTACGAGACAAGGGAGCTCAGGGACTCCAGAAAGGTCTATGGTTAGTAACTTTAATGGGACAGGAAGAGTTAAAGTGAGAGACAGGCAGAGAGAGGAGAGAGAGGGAAAGACAGGATCCCAGTGTATCAGTCTAAGCCTATAGCAGCATAACTAAGACCTGGTCCAAGCCTGATCCAGCTCTAACTATAAGCTTTATCAAAAAGGGACAGAAAACACTCGACTTTATTTCTTGTCATTGTTAAACTCTCTCTTTCTCTCTCTCTCTCTCTCTCTCTCTCTCTCTCTCTCTCTCTCTCTCTCTCTCTCTCTCTGTTCTTTTGGAAACACCATAAACCTACACACCTTTTAACCAAAACAGCTGTTTAAATATTGTTCAACGTTAATTGTTACTCTTCTCCTTTCGGCAGATAAAGAACACTCGATAGAAGAAATGATACTTAAGAGCACTCAGCTCTGCACGGCAATGGAACATTTAATTGCATCAAACAAAAACATTTAAATTAAACTTTTATAGATTCAAAATAAATGTTAAGTCCCAACCTATCCTCCACCAATCCACCAACAGATCCCTTCAGCTCCTCAAGAACAAACTCAAGTACTCCAGCAGAAGAAAAGCGACAGCCTGCTGGTGTACCAGGAACATTTGTCAAAATCTGAAGGGTGCAATTTTCCTTAAATGCAGTCTTTAAGGTTTTTGCTGGTGAACTAAATGACCACAAAAAACAACAGTGTAAATATTATCACCACTTAAACTGCAGATAAAAGCTGGTCTCTATTGAAGGCAGGGTCCTGTCAGGATGAGGGGGGCAACCAAAATATCAGGAGGACCCTCGACAGAAAGTAAATGACCTCTAAGAGGAAGTAAAAAAACTGAGGTAAAGACCTGCCCAACGTCAAGAAAACTAGCAAAGAGATCGGACTTAGAGCACGCCAGCAGGGGGCGCCAACATCAGCACACACCTCCTCACAGGAGCTTTAAACAGAGCATCATTAGAGCTCTATTCTTTGCTCTGACGCCTCCCTGCAAACTAATCCTGCCATCCTCATAACTCAAACTGCAGAACAACTCTAACTTAACACCATTAATGACTCTAAAGCAGCAGAATTACACCCAGCTATGCACAACAAGGAGAGTAAACAAGTAAACAAGTAAACAAACCCGAGCCTCAGCCACTCAAACCAGTGACTCATGTGAAGCAGGGCTCAACAGATCCCAGATCAGCGCCTCACCTGCACACACACACACACACACACACACACACACACACACACACACACACACCTCTTAAAGCACACATGGCTGATTTCTGCAGCTGTTTGACCTGCAGCTGTAAAACCCCAGCTCAGGAGTTTTCATATCAGAGTGATGCAGCGTACACTCCAACATCCTACAACTTTAAAAAGTGCTGTGAAAAACACTCGGCGTTACATAAGCAGGTAAACAAAACACAGACCTGCAGACAGAATTCAAAATGACAGCTCGGGTTAGAGAGGTTGCACAAATGTTTCTGGCCGGCTTCCTCCTGTGGGATAATTGTTTGTTGGCCCATGATTCCCTCTAATTATTTTCATCTAATTATGTATATCTCCTGGTGTTGTTTTTGTGTCATTAGAATGGAGGATGGTCTTTTATATTCCTATCTGCTCGGTGCATTTATCTCTTTTTAAAATAAGTCTAATTACTGCAGCAGATGGTGAAAGTCTCTGCCTGTCTGGAGTTGCTGCACCTTCACACCTGTGGAATAAAAATAACAGCGACGCGCTCACGAAGCTGATGTTTCCCAAAGTGCGTGCTTTTGATTAGTGTTCGTTTAACTCTCCGAGATCAACACACAAGATCACGAACCCCTCGAAGAGGGAAGAACGGGCGAGTGTGAGGATGTGAGCGACGCAGACCAGAACCAAACTGTGACGGCGGCTCAGGGACTGGGTGCAGATCCTGTGGCGTATTCACAATCTGCAGGAAGAGGTCCAAAACCTGGCAGCCAAGGCTCAGTAGGTGCATTTGGACCAAGAGTCCCGGGGTCTTTCAGTCCCCAGAACTACTTCCCCCTGAACTAAAAGGTTCCTGGTCCCCCATTGTTGTCTGTGTTTCGACCGCGGGCTGAAGTCCCGGGTAGATTGTGTAAATCAGGCCAGAGACGTATGGAGGGAACAAAGTAAATGCTTCTTTCTTTCTTTCTCTCTTTTATTCCTTTTTCCTTTCATTCCTTCCTTCTCTCTTTAATTCATTCATTTTTTCTTTCCTTCTTTCTTTCTTTCTTTCCTTCTTTCTTTCTTTCTTTCTTTCTTTCTTTCTTTCTTTCCTTCTTTCTTTCTTTCTTTCTTTCTTTCTTTCTTTCTTTCTTTCTTTCCCATTCATCACAGATGACACCATAGAAGCAGACGGACAGGCAGTTATCATTCTGAGCAGCACAACAGTTAGCCTGTTAGCATGAAGAGACTCAGCTGGTCTGTTTTAGATGGTGCTATATTTCATCACAGATGGATTCACTGAATCAACACGTGAGAGGAGATAAGCGCGAGTAGCAAAGACGTTTCAACACGGCTTTAAGATCCTTTTGAACTCAAAAAGCCGTGATCGCAGAGATCGGCCGGTGTTTTGGTTTAAACAGCGACCCTGTTAACTGGAGACTCTCAGCCGGATGCATCCCTCATAAACGTCTTTAGACCATCATTAAATATCTGATGAGGATATTTTGAAATCTTAATAAAAACTAAACTAGTTTGCATTCCCAGGAACTCCCTCTGTGTTTCAACAGCTGTGTAAACTCCACAAACACTGACACGTTCAGCTGAAGGTCTCCAGTTTACAGGGTCACTTTTAAAAGCGGAACACCGGGAGGAGAGACGCATTCACGGTGTGCTGAGAGAAGACTACTGTTACAAGCTGCTAAATCAAGAGAATCACAGCTTCTTCTTTTGAAAAGTACACACACATACAAAAAAGATAGAACAAATAAAAACTAATGAAAGAAAGAGAAATCAAGAGAATCACAGATGGAAAAACAATGACTGAATGGTTTTGGAAAAAAAATTGAAAAAAAATTTGAAAAAAAAAATTGAAAAAAAAAATTGAAAAAAAAAATTGAAAACATTTTGAAACAATTTTTTTGAAGAAAATAATTTTGAAGACAAAAAAATTGAAAAAGAATTGTTTTTAACAAAAAAAAATTGACCCAAAAAATTTTGACCCAAAAAATTTTGACCAATTTTTTTTTGAAAAATAAAATGTTTGAAAAGAAAATTTGACAAAAAAAAAAATTTTAAAGAAAATTTTGACAAAAAAAAATTGACAAAAAAGCTGACCTGGATGTGTGTGATGTTATTGTGGACGGAGGGAGGAATAAAAACACTGCGGTTAATCTACCAATCAGACACATTCAGCATTGCAGGCCCCGCCCACCGAAAGTCCCGGGACCTTTGAAAAGTACTAACCCCCTAGCAGGGGCTTTTTAGGGGGGAGATTATCTACCCCTGAACTAAAGTTAGACCCTGGGTCCACCGGTCCAAACGCATGTAGTTCCGGGGTAAAGTTCCTCTGGTTGAAAAACACCTTTTGATTTACATGGAGAGCAAAAGCAGGCATGAAGGGCTATTTGAGCTCAATGCTGACCCCTGACCACCACAGACGGTCATGTGAGAATGAAGTCCCTCTCTGAATCAATGCTTCATGGTCACTCATTCATTTCTTTAGTTAGTAGTCAGGTATAAATGTTGAATCTGTTCTCTATTAAAGTTTCTGCAGGCATAGTAACGCCTGGGATCTTCTTCTCTGAGGTGTTATCTTATGAAGGTAAATAAATCTCACCAACAGAAGGCCAGAGAACAAGACACTTCTATGTTTCTGAGGACTGTAATATCTGACCTGCAGAACACGCCCGGTCGTTTCCGTGCACGAAGCTCCCCGCTCTCCAGGCGAGCCGGGACGATCAGAGCGGCCGTGTCCTCGTTTCATTGCAGAGAAGGTGCGAGAGGAATCCCTGAATGCTTCTTTTCTCCCCTCCTCACTCCTCCTTGTCGCCTCAGCGCTGCGTTTAATACACCCAGTTGACTTTGATAAAGCGCGCCGTGGAAACCGCCGCCTCTCCAACACCGCTCGATTCATGATCTGCCGGTTCAGCAAAACTGCAGGGCGGGCCTTCAGAGAGAGTGAAGAGGGAGGGATGGAGGGAGAGAAAACTGAGTAAATGAGAGAAGAAGAAGAAGACAGGGAATAGATTCTGAGATGTAGAGAGAGTCACTTGAATCATTTTCAGGCTGGGAGCTGAAGAGGCGCCATATTCAACATTTCAACAAAGACAGCAGGCGAGGACGGAGGAGTGTGTGGGTGTGTGTGTGTAACATGCATGTATGCTCTCCATCCGGTGAGGAAATCAATGTAAAGATGTTCTTTTGTCTTCTTCTCTGCACACAGCAACCTGATGCAAGGGAAGAGTGGGCAACATGCAGAAAATCCTCCGAGCAGGAGATCAGGGTTTTATTCTGCAGCGTGCACGATGCTGCTGAAGTGAATTCTTCAGGAAATCATTCGATTGTCGTCGATTTCTCACCTTGAAAATTCTGTTTTTGTGGGTGAAGAGAGTCTGTGTTTCAAACTGTTGCATCATGGGAAATGTAGGATCAAGTGTTTTCCACAGTTTGACCCTTACAACGAAACAGTAGTCCAAAAATCTGATGCTCTTTGAGGTGAAATCATCACATGCAAACCTAACGTTCTGCAAAATCTTTACTAGATATCTTCACCACAGTTAGCCTGTTAGCATGAAGGAGATTACTCATGTGCTGTTTTTGATCAACACTAGGAAGGAGACGAGGTCTAGAGACAAAGAGGATTCAAAACACCTGAAACACTCGACTTAAAGAGGACAGATTTTAAAATCTGTGCCAGAGATGGACCGGTGTTCCAGTTTAAGGAGCGACCCTGTTAACTGGAGACTCTCAGCCGGATGCATCCCTCACAAACGTCTTTAGACGATCATTAAATATCTGATGAGGATATTTGGAGAATAAAAACTAAACTAGGATGCATTCCTGAGGACTCCTTCTGTGTTTCAAACTGTTGCATCATGGGAAATGTAGGATCAAGTGTTTTCCACAGTTTGACCTTTACAACGAAACAGTAGTCCAAAAATCTGATGCTCTTTGAGGTGAATTCATCACATGCAAACCTAACGTTCTGCAAAACCTTTACTAGATATCTTCACTACAGTTAGCCTGTTAGCATGAAGGAGATTACTCATGTGCTGTTTTTGATCAACACTAGGAAGGAGACGAGCTCCAGAGACAAAGAGGATTCAAAACACCTGAAACACTCGACTCAAAGCAAGAAGACGGATTTTAAAGATACATCAGAGATGGACCGGTGTTCCAGTGTAAAGAGCGACCCTGTTAACTGGAGACTCTCAGCCGGATGCATCCCTCACAAACGTCTTTAGACGATCATTAAATATCTGATGAGGATATTTGGAGAATAAAAACTAAACTAGTTTGCATTCCCAGGAACTCCCTCTGTGTTTCAACAGCTGTGTAAACTCCACAAACACTGACACGTTCAGCTGAAGGTCTCCAGTTTACAGGGTCACTCTTCAGACTGGAACACCGGGAGCTGACAGAGACGCATTCACACTATCAGGCTCAGAGAAGACCGATGTTCAGGAGGTATTAAACCGAGTGGATCACAGGGGTGTGTGAGGTTAGTGTGGACGGAGGAGGAAATAAAACACTAGAGGAAACGTTCAGCATTGCAGGCTCCGCCCCCAAAGGTTCCTGGACCTTTTTTTGGGGACACACTATGTTCCCATTCTAGTAAGTCTATTCTCGATGGAGGCCGCGCTCCAGCACGCTTCAATCTGCACAGAAAAGAACGACCAGGACAGGAAGTCAGTCACGAGGATCGCATGCAACATCCACCAATTTCAAAATAAAACACTGTATACAGACTCCTGATCACACAGGGCGACGAATGCAGCACACATTCATCCTGTGGATTTATGGGGGTTAAAGGGGCAGAGCAACTACTCTGGAACTAAATTTAGACCCTGGTTCCTTCCTTCAAAAGGTTCCTGGGGGAAAGTTTCTGCAGTCGAAAGGCACCTTTTTCTTCTTGCAATAAAAACCAGGCCCAGGTTTTTTCCCCCCACGGCTCTCTCTCCCCTTTCATATTTATTTAAAAAGCATATAAAAATCCAATATTGTCAGAGAGTAGTCCTGCTCATTGATTTGCAACATTGCACTCAGTGATCTAATACACTCAGAGATAGTTAAGGCAGAGATACAGAGGTATAAACAGCATGGAAGAATCTCTCATGTAGAAAATTTGAAGTATATTGCCTCATGTAATATCATTATAGAGCTGAACTCTATGAAGGCAGCGAAGAAGAGAGGTACAAAGTCACATGGGCTTCTGTGTGGTCCTCGTGTCTGCATCCCAATGTGACAGATATGAAAATAAAGACACTTAGAGGAATTAAAACACAACCACAGTTTGATTCTGCAGCTGCTTCCTGCAGGAGAGAACAGACCTGAGATATTTCCACCGCAAATTTATACTTTCCACCTTCCTGGCCTTGTGTTTTATTACTTTCTGTCTCTGTTCTGACATTTCTTTGTTTTAGTCTCAATATCTCTTTTGAAGCAGCGTGAGTTATGAGCTCTGAGCCGTCCTCGTCGCCTCCTCCCGTCTCTCTGAATTTGTGTTTTCGACCTCGTCTGTTTTTCATGTCCTAAACTGTTCATTTTCCTCGTTTATTTCCCTGCCCCTCATTTACCAGATTTCTAATTATATTCAATTTCAGCCTTTAATTTTTTTCTCCTGCCGCACTGACACCGTCTCCCTGCGGGGATCAATAAAGTTCCATCTAATGTGAACCTGATGAAACTGTGTCAGACTCGGCGAGGAGCGCTCGCCGCTTTATTTAGTGCAGGTTTTAAATTGAGTTTCCTGCTGCGCTCCCGCCGCTCCGATATTAAGACTGATGGACTTTTACTTTCCGTCGTCTCAGATGTGACTTCATCGTGTTTTGAAGGGAAATATTTGCTCCTCCCGCACCTCTTCAGCTCTTATTATCTTACCTTACATGTGCATGCTGAGCTTGTGAAGTGCATATTACACAAATATTGCTTTTCTGTCATAAAGCTTCTCCTTCAGAGATAAATAGATCTCTCCATTTCAGTCAAATGGTTATAAATAAATGAGATTTCAGTCCTCTGAGGCAGAAGCCTGCAGAGAGGCACATTACATAACTGCAGGGGAAAATAATACAATACTAACGGGACGACGAATCACGGGCGAAGACGGAGACGTACGATTCTGCACATACTCTACCTCACATCACTGAATACTCAGCATTAAAGGTGACATATCACGCTCTTTTCATCAACATATATTGGTCTAAGAGGTCCCCAAAACATGTCTTTAAAGTGTATGCTCATAAAAACTCTTTGAAATCAGATTCTGGTCTGCCTGAAAAACCCTCTTCTTCAGTCCTCCTCAGAACGGTCTGTTTTCCCTCTGACCACGCCCCCTCAGGAAGTGGGCGTGGCCTCGGCCGTCCGGCACGTTGATCTAATGTTTACATGTTGGCTGAATATACACGGCTGCTCACAGACCCGCGTTACTTCAACCCTCTGAATCTGATCCAGAATCTGATCCTGACGGAGAGGCGCCTGCAGCAGGACCTTTCTGAACCATTGGTCACAGATTTAGTGTTTCTTGTTGTTTTATTTGTCAGCATGTCGACGTGTGTCTTGGTACACAGCTACCAACATGTAGCTATGTGGCTATGCTAACTAGCGCTAGCACTTATCCATAATAAATAAAAATCACCCACTAGATCTTCAAATCTGCAGACGTGGGGAGTCAAAGCGACCTTTGTGTTTATTAAGACAGCCTACAACTAGCATGCCTCCCTCCTAAGCTCCTTGTTAGCACACATGTGTGCAGGGAATGAAAAAAGGAGGAGGGGTTGAGTTGTATTTTATACAGTCTATGGGCTGAACAAGCTCCGAGCTCTGACTTCCTGTTACAGACCGGATGGCGTTGTGACGTATGAAAAACACTGAAAACTGAAACGGCTGGTTTCAGCACACATTTACAGAAAGGTGGAGAAATCAGAACAGGGGCAGAATGGAGTCTTTGACTTTTCAGGGGGTTTGTAGACAGGGACACAGATTTCAGGTAGAGAACCATTAAAAAGAACATTCTGCAGGATATGTCACCTTTAAGTTAAAGCTTGTTTCAGTACGAGGCGGGCGTGTTTAGCTGAATCTGACATTGTTTCATAAAAAAAGACACTTTCTGTTTTCAGAGGTCTGATCTGTCGGCTCTCCGCGGCTCCCAAGACTGACAATTATAACATCATATATCACCACATCATGTGATTTTACTTTCTCTTTCTTTGCATCCAGTTGTAAAGCTAGGTAGTTTTTCTTCTGTCTACATGGACGCTGGGAGTCGGTGAATTAAATGCAAAGTCAATGTAAAGATGTGAGTAGTGACATGTACAAAGTCAAGCTTTATTTATAAAGCACATTAAAATCAACCTCAGTTGACCAAAGTGCTGTACAGTTATTAAAATACAATATAATCAAACACAATATAACAATAAATAAAAACAATTAAAGAACAGTCAGAGCTCAATTTAAGGAATAAAAGAGTAAAGAAGTAAGAAGCCAAGGATTCTTGTTTAGCTGGGACTGAAAGGAGTAAAGATGGTTTTCAGCAGTGTGTTAAAGTGATCCACAGACTGTGCAGCTCTAACCTGGAGAGGTAGGCTGTTCCACAGCTTTGGGGCCGACCCTGAGAAGGCTCTGTCCCCACAGGTAGAGAGTCTGGACCGAGGTCCTGCCAGGAGCAGCTGGTTAGATGAACTAAGTGCTCTGGAAGTACTGTGAGGCTGTACAAGGTCTGATAAATAAGACGGTGACAGACCATTTAAACACTTAAAGACAATGAATAAGACCTCAAAGTGGATCCTAAAGTTCACAGTGCAAAGACTCAAGGACAGGACTGATGTGATCACGCCGTTTCTTTCCAGTCAGCAGGCGGGCGGCTGCATTTTGGACGACCTTTAGACGGCGCCATGCTGACTAGTCAAGACCAACAAACAAAGAGTTACTGTAGTCTAAGCGTGAAGTAACGAAGGTGTGAATCATTTGTGTCTCGATGGCCAATCAGCGTGCAGATCCACCGGTGATGTATGATGTGACGTACGGACCAGCAGAGGCAGTGTTGCCACCTCCTCAGTGAGGAAAGTAGATAAATCTGTTCTATTCTTTTAAAACAGATTTAAACAACACCTTCATCATTTACTCAGCTTTGAGCAGCGTGTGTTCACTTTCATGCACGCTCACCAGTCGCCTTTTTCAGCAACAGATCCCACACGGATGCTTCCAAGACTTTCTAAGATTTTGCAGCAAATGCAAGAACGATGATCCTGGATATGTACAAGAACCATGGAGGAGAAGACGAGGACAAGTTCCATCTCTACAGACGTCTGTCCAGGATGCACACGGAAGAGTCACAGAGTCTGCAGTCACTTGGTGTTTCTTGGACGGCTGTGTGGAGTTGGAGGATAAATATTTAAAGTAAATGTTAACATGATGACTGATGATCTTTGTTCTGCACCAACGAGTGCATGAATCCAGTGTTTAACTAACCCCTTTAAATTGCCTCTAAGTGTGTGTATGTATGTTAATTTGCTGTGTTGATTTATCACAACAGCAATAATAAGAAAGCACACATAAAGATGACATTACCACGCTGTTAACGAGCTCTGCAGCCCGACAACTGAGAAATAAAATCCATAACGAGGTGAAATACGATATGAAAAATACATTAAACGCAGAATAAATTAAAACATAGCAGGAAATCTGTGTGTGTGTGTGTGTGTGTGTGCTGTCCCAGAATTCCTAGCGGCTGCTGCTGCAGCAGCGGCGCCCGGTGATGGTGGTATTAAGCAGAGAACTGTTGCAGGAGGACTTCATCGCCGTCCTCCATATTTGGTGTAATAGAATGTAACTAGCATCATTATTTTTTCATCACAGCCCTCCCACAACTGTCTCCCACATCTAGGAACATCACTTTCCTCTCAGCTCCAGCCCTCGCTCTCCCTCGCCGCTCGCTGTTCCTTCGTCACACTGCGAGTCAATTAAAGAGCACCAGATAAAATGTAAGGAGGAGAAAAAAGGAGAAGGCAGCTCGCTCGGGGCCCTGCGGCTGCTTCTGAGGCTCTGCAGCACTCCACTCCGGGCTGACATCTTGGATCTGGTGATGTTTAAAAAAGAGAGAGAGAGAGAGGAAAGAGGAAGAAGAAGAAGTGGTTGAAGTTGAAGAGTCTCCTGGCAGCAGCCGGCCTCTGAGCCAGCGTTGGGAGAGTCATGGGACAGATTCATGCCAGTTTTTATTTATTTGTTTGTTTTGGTCACGCCGGCCCCGCCGGGACGGATGCTGCGTTTATTTTCCTTCCACGGAGAGGAGGAGAGGAACATCACAGCTGCTCCCAACACGACAGCTGGACTTTCACTCGCTGCTGGTCATCAAACGCCAACTGTCATGTGAGTCACAACGGCAGTCAATAAAGAGGAGCATTCGGGTGGCTTTTTAAAAAGAAGCATGTTTGTAGGTTTCACACACCGCCGGCTCACGAGAGAGGGAGAGGAGGAAAACCAGCAGAAGGTTTAGACCACAGGAAGACCTCCATCTGTTCTTCTGTTCTTCTGTAGCTTCAGTTTGGACAAACCTGACACCAGGTTCAAATGTGATCCTGGAGGTTTAAAAATGATGACTCTCTTTCCACGTAAGAGCTTTTTTTTTTTCTCACTAACGAGCTCAAGATCTCAGAAATACACAGGACTTAGAGTTAGGGTTAGGGTTTAGAGTTAGGGTTAGGTTTAGAGTTAGGGTTACGGTTAAGGGTTAGGGTTAGCGTTTAGAGTTAGGGTTAAGAGTTAGGGTTAGGGGTTAGGATTAGCTGTTAGAGTTAGCGTTAGGGTTAGGGGTTAGTCTTAGTGTTAGGGTTCAGATTTAGTGCTAGGGTTAGCGTTAGGGTTAGAGTTAGAGTTAGAGTTAGAGTTAGAGTTTAGAGTTAGGGGTTAGAGTTAGCGTTAGGATTAGGATTAGGGTTAGGGTTAGGGTTTAGAGTTAGGGTTAGGATTAGAGTTAGGGTTAGAGTTAGGGTTAGGTAGGTTAGAGTTAGAGTTAGAGTTAGAGTTAGAGTTTAGAGTTAGGGGTTAGAGTTAGCGTTAGGATTAGGATTAGGGTTAGGGTTTAGGGTTTAGAGTTAGGGTTAGGATTAGAGTTAGGATTAGAGTTAGGGTTAGGGGTTAGGGTTAGGATTAGAGTTAGGGTTAGGATTAGAGTTAGGGTTAGGATTAGAGTTAGGGTTAGGGGTTAGGGTTAGGATTAGAGTTAGGGTTAGGATTAGAGTTAGGGTTTAGGGTTTAGAGTTAGGGTTAGGATTAGAGTTAGGGTTAGGGGTTAGGGTTAGGATTAGAGTTAGGGTTAGGATTAGAGTCAGGGTTAGGATTAGAGTTAGGGGTTAGGGGTTAGATTTGGGTTAAGACCTGTGAAAACTAAAATTGGAGCCCGTTTGCTCACATGAATCTGGCTCAATCTATCTTCTGTAAGATTTAAGTGACTTTAACAAACTGAGTAAAATCCATAAATTCTCTCTGCACTGAGAATCACATTCAGTTTAGGAGGCAGATCATACATGCACAAAGCAGAAGATGCAAGCTCAGACACATTTGAATATAATTCTTGCAGGTTTTGAAATAAATTCTAGTGTTTCTAGTTGTTGCTGTCAGAAATCTGCAACAATAGATTGAAGCAGAATCTGGATTTCCTCTGGTCCGGTCTGAAAGCACTGACCTGCACGGGTGACGTCAGCTGAGAGGACGGAGTGAGAATGACGGATGGAATCGTTTCAGTTAGAAAGTCTCAGCTCCAGTCTCTCCTGTTCATCATCGTGACTCGCCCTGCGTCCCTCCTGACCTGTGACGTCGTGTTCCCCCTTCAGACGCGGGTCCGGCTCTGTGACAGGTGAAGCTCTCAGGTAATCCCGCTCACAGATGAGACCGTCAGACACCGCCGGCCTATTTTCTGCTGGCTGCTCGTCCTGATTGCCTCTGAAAGATCAATCAGCGCTTCTCCTCTCCGCTCTGCTTTCCCCCTCACCGACACACATCACATAAATAAACTCAAATTACCCGACGCGCCGTCCGTCCCTCCGGCTCGTCTCCGTCCCGGCAGGAGGGCCGGGAAAAAAGACGGTCAGTTTTTCATAATCGCTCCTATTGACCGGGCTCGCAGCATTTTCCCCCTCGCACAAAAGAGCCGTGATTGTGCTCCTGGCAAACACCGCCGTCCATTTCCAAGACAAATACTGGAGTTTTCTTCATATTTGGGAGGTAATGGAGAGGCAACACAGAGCATTAAGCTGCAGCTCACACCGTCTGCTGCAGACCTTTGAAAGCTCACACGTCCACTTTGTCCCAAATCAGCAGATATTACACACACTTCAGAAAGCCATTTCAGACGTTTAGCTGCTGTTCGCCGTCGTGCTCGCTGCCATTAGTCCGGTCAGCGGCCTTGAACGTGGAAATAAAGCTTTCACAACGGGGGGAGTCGACACCTGAACACCTGTGCCACATCTTAACCCTGCAGAGTCCAGCTCTGCAGAGTCTGTCTCTGCAGAGTCCAGCTCTGCAGGGTTAAGATGCTTTTATTCACCAGAGAGAAAATGTGAAACCCTTCCATGGCTCGCAGTCAAAGATCAAAATAAAACAGCCTTCATTAAAAGTGTGAAAGTCCAGTGAGTGAAGAAATCACAGGAACATTATCGTCCTTTAGAAATGTACGCTTTCTTAAGAATTGTTGATATGTGCTTTTGATAACCACAAATGTCGTAAGATGAATGGGATATGTGCAGACGTGTGCTTTTTGTAAACCACTAGACTGTTTCCAGGGTACAATGTTCACCTGACATGACCCTTTGCTCACCCTTGATTGCAACTCACCCACACCTGTTACCCCCCCCTCCTTTCTCCCCCTCCCTTTGTTTTTCTTTATGAACAACTGTATTAAGATGACATGTACACGTTTCCCCCTCCCTTTCTCCTCCCTTATGTTTGAAGAACTATAAAGTATTGAGCATCTCTGTCATTCAGCGGAGAACTTCAGATGCTCTTGAGTATGCTGTAACTTCTCTCTCATGCATGAATAAACTTTGTGTGTAAACTTTGATACTGAGTTCGAAGCCTCATTTCCGTCACTGCTCCGCTGGACGATCACCTCACGGCTGGGTCACCCTACCACAACGCCAAAGAGTGTTCAGAAAATGAACTATGTCACGTTCCTTTTGTTTTTTTTGCTGCATCTAACTTATTGTTTAGTAGTCTCTCGCCCTCAATCACCAACATTTACTAAACTACATGAATGACTGTATCCTCCTGTAGAATCATAGACAGGTATTATAAAAGACAAGAAAATCTGCAGCTATGGAAACTTAGAAACATATCTAACTCTACGACCTGTCAGCTGAATGTTTGGATAAAGGATCTGACTTTAACGCCCCGTTACACGGGACCGCTGCGGTCCGATCCGTCAACACCCACTGGTTGTGTTTTCAGAGCGCAGCACGGAGCAGGACCTCCGGGCAGCTGGAGTCATGTGACCGAGGTTTCCCCTTGGTAATCACTGAATCAAGGATTCTCCTCCTCCTCCTCTCCTCATCCATGTTGTCTTTCTGGTCCTCTGAAAACCTCCCCAACGGAGCGGATCCAGAGGAAGTTAACACATTGACTAGAATAGAAACCGATCAGATCCGGAGCTGTGACAGATCTGAGATGGACCGGACATGGATCTGGTTGAATTTGGCCGTATGACTATTCCTCATTCTCTAAAAGCTACACCTCTCTTAAACCAGACCAGCTCGTTGGGGTCTTTCCTGATTTGATTGTAAACTCCTTCAAATATTCGAACAGCTGCTTCACAGGTACCGCTCACTACACCTGGATTACTAGACGCATAAGCCACGCTGAATGCCCGTCAGGTGCCGTAAACCTGATTTCGGCTACAGTAAACACAGCACCCGGTGACTGTCAATACTTCACGTTGACAAGCTGCAAACTGAGGTGTTAATAAAGGTGACATATCATGCAAAATTGACTTTTTAATGGTTCTTTACCTGAAATCTGTGTCCCTGTCTACAAATCCCCCTGAGAATGTCAAAGACTCCATTCTGCCCCTGTTCTGATTTCTCCACCTTTCTGTAAATGTGTGCTGAAACCAGCCGTTTCAGTTTTCAGTGTTTTTCATACGTCACAACGCCATCCGGTCTGTAACAGGAAGTCAGAGCTCGGAGCTTGTTCAGCCCATAGACTGTATAAAATACAACTCAACCCCTCCTCCGTTTTTCATTCCCTGCACACATGTGTGCTAACAAGGAGCTTAGGAGGGAGGCATGCTAGTTGTAGGCTGTCTTAATAAACACAAAGGTCGCTTTGACTCCCCACGTCTGCAGATTTGAAGATCTAGTGGATGATTTTTATTTATCATGGATAAGTGCTAGCGCTAGTTAGCATAGCTACATAGCTACATGTCGTAGCTGTAGCTGTGTAGCAAGACACACGTCGACATACTGACAAATAAAACAACAAGAAACACTAAATCTGTGACCAATGGTTCAGAAAGGTCCTGCTGCAGGCGCCTCTCCATCAGGATCAGATTCTGGATCAGATTCAGAGGGTTGAAGTAACGCGGGTCTGTGAGCAGCCGTGTATATTCAGCCAACATGTAAACATTAGATCAACGTGCTGGAGAGCCGAGGCACATCCACTTCCTGAGGGGGCGTGGTCAGAGAGAAAACAGAGTGTTCTGAGGAGGACTGAAGAAGAGGGTGTTCAGGCAGACCAGAATCTGATTTCAAAGTGTTTTTTTGAGCATAAACTTTAAAGACATGTTTCGGGGACCTCTTAGACCAATATATGTTGATGAAAAAAGCGTGATATGTCACCTTTAATAAAGGTGCATGAGTAAAATGAAGCTATGTCATTCCTGTGTTAAATTTGGAATAAGCCACGCACAGCTACACACCTGCAGGCATGACGTCTACTGTGTGTCCTTTACGAAGCAATGCATTTCTCTCTGTCAAATAAACAAGTAAATAAAGGGAAATAGAAGACAACAAAGAAAGGAATTTTATGAGGTTTTTTCACATTTTTTTGTTTGTCCATTTCTATTTACATTAACTTGTTGTTGTTTTTCAATATTAAAATGTACATTCGACATAAAAATGAGCCTGTTAACGATGCTTTTGTAATTACTGTGATAGTTGTACCTTAGAAATAAAAATAAACCACTTACCATCCACAACAAGTCCTTACAGCGTTCTGATTCCTCTGTGTCCCTACAAAATAAAAGACAAATATACAGTGTTACAATGAGAAATGAAGTCTAAATAATAACAACTTGCAACATCTTTGTGTTCTTTGTTCATCTTTTTGAATAATGTTCTTAAACTTTGTGTTTTTAATTGTTAAATTCAACATGTTTAATTCCTACTCAAAATAAAAGAGCAGAAAAATAAACAATGAATTAAAATAATTAATTTTGAAAAGCTGGTTTCTTCTTGTGGAGCATCATCATTATGTTAAATAATCTGTAATGTATATAGATGAATATTATATGAAGCCTTGACATGTTAATACTGAGCTGCGAGGCCTCTGTTGAGTCTGCGCTCGTCACTAATAGACTCCGTCGGCCTCTTCGTCTTCATCCTCCTCACTTACTCCGTCTGCTCTGACTTCTCACTCTCCTCTTTAACCTACATAAGAAAATTAAAATCCTATAATTATCTTCAATTAACAGAAAGAGGGACATGCAGTGATTAAGGAAATCAGGTTCAGGGACTATTTTCATTATCTCGCCCTCCTCCCTGCAGCTCCCTCCTCCTCCTCCCTCCTCTCCTCCTCCTCCTCCCCCTTTCTTTAAGGTTCACCTTTAAGCTCGCTCTTCTGCTCTTAATTAACTTTTTTCCTCCTTTGTCTTTAAGCGACCTGTCTGAGTTTGACTGCAGGTGAATACGAGAGAGGAACAAAGCTGTTTCAGGAAGAACAAGGACGAGTCGGTTGTCAGAACGTTTTTTTCTACAGGAACAAAAATGTCAAGAGAAGAAGAATATTGAATGTTTGACTGAATGAGACTTTAGGGGACATTAAAAAAAAGGAACAAAGGAGGGTTTGGTCAACACAGCGGACAGCTGATGTGTTTGTTCCTTTAACCATGAAACCACGACTCTCAGGTTCAGTCGGTGAGGATGGTTAAGGTTTGGGCGTTCTCACTGACCCAGTTTTTTAGTCTCATTTTGGATTTCAGCTCAGAGCAGCGAGGAGGGAACGATCAGGTTCAGAGTTAGACAGATTGGAAATATAAGCCTGAAAGTGACGGTGCAGAGATGTGCAATAAAACTAGATATTTAAATGTGTTTGAATAATTAAAGTAAAGGGGGAGTCTTTCAGAGAACTGAGAGATTCAGTGTTTTAGAATGTATCCTCTGACAGACGCTGAGCGAGTGTAAAGACCTCAGAACTGGACTGATGTGGTCCCCTCTCCTGGTCTTGGTCAGGACTCGAGCAGCAGCTGATTGAGTTTTTCGTGAGACCTGAAAGAGACTGAAGAGAAATGCATGGACCAGTTTTTTCCAGATCCTGCTGGGAGACAAGTCCTTTAATAAGACTTCTCCCAGGTTTCTGGCTCGGTCCTCGGTTTTCAACTTTAACGTCTGACGCTTCTCGCTCTCTTTTAATCTCTCCTCTTTGACTCCTAAAACAGCACCACTATCATCTCTCTCTTCATCTCCCTCTATCCCTCTCTCCAACACGGTCTCAGATTCAGATGTGTGTCTAACATGAGTCTGGTCCTGCTGGAGGTTTCTGCCTGTTAAAGGAAGTTTGTCCTTGCCACTGTAACTTGCTAAATGCTGCAAAGTGCTCTGCTCATGGTGGATTAAGATGAGATCAGACTGAGTCCTACCTGTAAGAGGGGACTGGATCTTACAGCGGAGAGGACAAACTTCCTTTAACAGGCAGAAACCTCCAGCAGGACCAGACTCATGTTAGACACACATCTGCTGAGACCGTGTTGGAGAGAGGGATAAGAGTTTAAGTTCATTGTTTTTATCCTGGCATGTGTTTAGTCAATGTTTGTCCCCGTCAGCTGCTTTATAAATGAAGAGAACATGTGTACACAGAGGAGACATTACAGAAAATAACATAAGCTTAAAATAGAAACACGTTTCAAGAGGTTAATTAAAAGCGAGGGAATAAAAGGAGGTGTTTCTACAGAGTTCATCTGACTCATGACCTCGAGCAGGAGCTACGCCTACAGAGAAACATGAGAGAAAATCAAGAGAGGAGTTGTGTGCATGCACCAAGCTGGTTTTAAAATATGAAGCCTATGCAGAAGTGTTATATACTGCAGTTCCTCGAGCGTCCACTAGAGGCTGGCTGCAGAAACACAGGAAACCACATACACACCCATTCAAAGAGCCGATCTTTACAGCAGAAATAAACATGTTTACAGCCTGGTTCACAAAACTGTTTAGGTCTGAGTATCTAATTTCTCTATCAGCACACACTGTAGGGGGGAATTATAATAACTGACAAGTTTTGCCCAAATAAGGGCGTGCCTGACTTTATTCATTGGTAGTGAAAAGGCTAAAGGCCTGTTTCTGTCCCTCACACTAGCTCAGACTAAGTTAGGCTGTGTTCAGCATTTCAGATATGGCACCAGATGGGTGACGTCAGGGATACTACGTCCATTTTTTATACAGTCTGTGGATGCATGCGAAGGCGTGTTTGAAAGGTGGTTACATCAGCTCTCTATCGTCGATTAAATCCAAGAACTCTGATGTGAATTCTTGTTCAGGTAGAGCCTTCAGTTATCAGGCCCCTCTCCTTTGGAATCATCTACCAGTCAGGGTCCGGGAGGCAGACACCCTCTCTACTTTTAAGAGTAGGCTTCAAACTTTCCTTTTTGATAAAGCTTATAGTTAGAGCTGGATCAGGCTTGGACCAGGTCTTAGTTCTGCTGCTATAGGCTTAGACTGACACACTGGGATCCTGTCTTTCCCTCTCTCTCCTCTCTCTGCCTGTCTCTCACTTTAACTCTTCCTGTCCCATTAAAGTTACTAACCATAGACCTTTCTGGAGTCCCTGAGCTCCCTTGTCTCGTAGGTTCCTCTGGATCTCTGCTGGAGATTCCTTTTTTGGGTCTGTTATTCATCCTTTCTTTCTTTCTTTCTTTCTTTCTTTCTTTCTTTCTTTCTTTTCTTTCTTTCTTCTTTCTTTCTTTCTTTGTTACCTTCTTTCTTTCTTTCCTCCTTTCTTTCTTCTTCTTTGTTACCTTCTTTCTTTCTTTCTTTCTTCTTTCCTTCTTTCTTTCTGTTCTTTCTTCTTTCTTTCTTTCTTTTTTACCTTCTTTCCTTCTTTCTTTCTTTCTTCCTTTCTTTCTTTTTTCTTTCTTTCATCCCTTCTTTCTATTTTCTTTTCTTCCTTCTTTCCTGCTGTCCCTATTTCTTTTTTCTCTGTCTTTCATTCTTTCTCTTTTCTTCTTTCTTTCTTTCTTTCTTTCTTTCTTTCTTTCTTTCTTTCCTTCTTTCTTTCTTTCTTTGTTACCTTCTTTCTTTGTTACCTTCTTTCTTTCTTTCTTTCTTTGTTACCTTCTTTCTTTCTTTCCTTCTTTCTTTCTTTCTTTGTTACCTTCTTTATTTCTTTCCTTCTTTCTTTCTTTCTTTCTTTCTTTCTTTGTTACCTTCTTTCCTTCTTTCTTTCTTTCTTTCTTTCTTTCTTTCTTCCTTTCTTTCTTTTTTCTTTCTTTCATCCCTTCTTTCTATTTTCTTTTCTTCCTTCTTTCCTGCTGTCCCTATTTCTTTTTTCTCTGTCTTTCATTCTTTCTCTTTTCTTCTTTCTTTCTTTCTTTTTTCTTTCTTCCTTTCTTTCTCTTTTTGTTCTTTCTTTCATTTCTTCTTTCTTTCCATGATCCAAAAGAAGAACTACAGGAGGTAAAACTGCTTAAAGAGTGAATCTCCCTCTATCCCTCTCCCCACTATCACCTCTCTCTCTCTTCATCTCCCTCTATCCCTCTCTCCAACACGGTCTCAGCAGATGTGTGTCTAACATGAGTCTGGTCCTGCTGGAGGTTTCTGCCTGTTAAAGGAAGTTTGTCCTCTCCGCTGTAACTAGCTAAATCCTGTGAGGTGTAATGCTCATGGTGGATTAAGGTGGGGTCAGACTGAGTCTGATCCGGTCTTGGTGTTGGGTCTCTGTTCATGGTTTGACATAGAGTGGTCTAGACCTGCTCTGTTTGTAAAAGCGTCTTGAGTTTGATTTGGCGCGATACAAATAAAGGTTGATTGATTCTTGTTCTTCATGCGTATTCTTAAAGTCGTACTCTCTGACTGCAGCGTAGTGAGCTTACGTCGTGCATCATAAACTTGTTTCCATCACATCTCTACAGTCTGAATGTTTGAAGCCTCATAAAGAGAACCTCCTGGTTAGTCGTGTAGGAACAAATCAACTGAAGGACTGGAACCTGCGAATGTCACTCCAGGTGTTCCAGCGGCTCGTACGCTTCACTACCGCTGCAGGCAAAGTGACTTTGACTTTATGTTGGATTGCAAAAAGCAACGACTAATTGTGACTTTAATTAAATCTTTATTTGATTAAATGTCACAACTTTAAAAACGCAATGACCTCCCCGCCATTCGTCCTTGTTTACTTTGAACTCTGATTAAATTCGTCTCGTGCAAATTTTTCCTGCTTTTTCTCCCGCCTCACATAACCTCAGCAAACATTCACTGAGAGTAAAAAATTCAATTCAGTTAATTTGAAGAAACTGCAGCAAGCAGAGAGAGCTCCTGCAAACATCAGGCTATAATGTGTTTTTATGCTTCACCTATATGAAATAAAACAGCTTGTGTGTGGTTGTTTTTGTTGAAAAGTTTTTGGGGTTATTGGAAAACATAATTCAGCAGACACTTCTTCATGGCAGGCTCCTGTCTGCAGAACGCTGCTCTTACTGTGTCAAAAGGCCTGTGTTTAGGATTTTAATTTCAGAGCAGAGAAAGCGAGCAGTTGTTGTTTTTCTGCATAAAAAGACAACAGCGGCGCTGCTGTGTTTCTGGGTTTTTTTCACTGGATGCTCAGCAGAAACTAAAGAGGAAGGAGCTGCTGTCAATAATCGGACTGCTAGTACAGCGTGAGGAAGCTGCGAGCGCTTATTTGTCTGTCAGCCAAGAAATTCACAGTCAGAATCCGTTTTCTGCCAAGTACGAGCACATACAAAGGATTAATCTGGAAGACATGCTCACCATGGAATAATACACCAGTGAAAAACAACAGCTGGCAAGCAATTATGCATCTGTCTGCACACAACTGAAGTTCCTAAAGTAGAGGAGGTTTTTTAAAAAATGGACATTTTTTACCTCAGCTTGTTGGGTTCTTTTTGTAACCCTGGGGAACTTTGGGAGAAATTACACAAGTTTGCATGCTGGGATAAAAAAACAACAACCTTCAAGTGTAGCAAAGAAAACAATCGTATAACACTGACTGCAGAAGTATAAGTCTGCTTCTTCCCATGAGGACAAAGACACCAAACTTCATTAACAGAGAGTCTAAAGCAGTGGTACTCAACCTTGTCCTAATCAGGAGCCACATTGACGAAAAAATATTTTTGCAAGAGCCACAATCAAAAAACGCTCCTTTCCTCCCTGAAACCATTATGCATTTGAGAATATGGATAATAGTAATATGTTACTAAGGAATGAAAAGCATAATGTACAGTGCAATAACTGTGATTTATTATTTTCACTGGAATCTTGATGTGTAGTTTTGCTTGAGCTCAGTTAGCACGTCACAGAATTGTGATTGACAGGGCAGGAGAGCGTCTGCATGCATCGCCATCACTTTCTGCACGGTGGGGAAGAAACGATAATAAGAACCACGGACACTTTGTTCGAGTACATCCAGTTTGTCAGAAAATACACTGACAGCCGTGCAGAGCTCATACACGGCCTTGTTTCTTCCTTGCATCTTGAGATTAAGTTCGTTCAAGGGGTCTCCTCTCCATTCTGGAACCTAAGGTCTTCAGACCTGGGTCTCCTCTCCATCCTGGAACCTAAGGTCTTCAGACCTGGGTCTCCTCTCCATCCTGGAACCTAAGGTCTTCAGACCTGGGTCTCCTCTCCATTCTGGAACCTAAGGTCTTCAGACCTGGGTCTCCTCTCCATTCTGGAACCTACGGGCTTCAGACCTGGGTCTCCTCTCCATTCTGGAACCTAAGGTCTTCAGACCTGGGTCTCCTCTCCATCCCGGAACCTAAGGTCTCCAGGCCTGGGTCTCCTCTCCATCCTAGAACCTAAGGTCTTCAGACCTGGGTCTCCTCTCCATCCTAGAACCTAAGGTCTTCAGACCTGGGTCTCCTCTCCATCCTAGAACCTAAGTTCTTCAGACCTGGGTCTCCTCTCCATCCCGGAACCTAAGGTCTCCGGACCTGGGTCTCCTCTCCATCCTAGAACCTAAGGTCTTCAGACCTGGGTCTTTATAAATAAAGTTTATTATCCTGAGACAGAGACATGATGATGGCACTACCTTACTTTGTTGAGCTCCTACATATTCAAACTCCAGGGAGAGCGCTGGGGTCGACCAATGAGCCGCTCTATGTGCCTAACACTAACCTGAAAACAGGAAGTGAACGAGCCGCCGCTAACCTCTGTCAGTAAGATCTGCCCTCGCTCCTGCATGTTTCAAATCACTGATACAAACTTGTTTCTTCTCTTTATGAAGCACCTGTTTTTTTTGGACTTAGCTTAGCCATGAGTGAATACTGTTTTTCTGTACTACAGGAAGAATTTACAAAAACAGGGCTTCTGAAAGGATTGCTGGAGGACAGGATGCTCAGTGTGTGTGTGTGTGTGTGTGTGTGTGTGTGTGTGTAGGTGTGTGTGTGTGTGTGTGTGTGGCTGGACAGGGGCTGGACGGCCCAGGGCAACGCCTGCAGCTCCGAGGTAGAAGGAAGACAGAAACAGTCTCTACTGATTTCTCTCTCTCACACACACACACACACACACACACACACACACACACACACCGCCTCACTACACATGTTTACTGTTGTTTCTATGCACACACACACACACACACACACACACACACAGACACACACACACTCTGCTCTGTGTCCAAACTAATGCAGGACATCATGAGAACACAGTTTGTCGTACGAGCTGCACAAAGTGATGAACTCTGATTTAAACAGTGTTTACTTCCTGCGCTCCACTTTCACTTCTTTCAGGGTGAACCTTTGAAAATAAAGTGTGCGCACTCAGACTCCTTAATCTCTGAATCAACACCCCGATCATCTGGATCTGCAGCGCCCCCTTCTGGTGAGGAACGATCGCCTGGTTTGACAAACAGTATTAATCCGGGTCACTCCAGCAGCAGGCTCGGTGAAGAATCCCAGACGTCTCTAAGCTCCTCCTAGGGATCCAAAGTGTTCCCAGTCCAGATGGAGCGTCTAATCCCCCCAGTGTGTTCGGGGTCTGATCTGGTCTCCTCCCAGTTGGACGAGTCCGGTAAAACCTCCGCTGGGAGAAGCCTCGATCAGATGGCCAAACCTCGATCAGACAAAGAGGAAGGCTTCTGCTCTGAGAGAGAGAGCGGGAAACAAGAGCCGGGTTTTTGACTTCTGCTAATCCAGGGCGGGGTCGAGGCAAGACGCCTCAAACATCCCTCCCTCCAGGCTAAGTGTTCCAGCTCCTACTGGGGGGTTCTAACCTGGAGTCTCCTTCCAGTTGTACAATCCAGTAAACCTCCTCTGAACCTCTACTACAACACACTTTCCTGAGTGTCTGAGCTCTTTCGTAGGAAACTGATTTGTGCTGCTCGAGTCTGAGGTCTTACCCAAAGCTCCTGATTAAAGGAGAGGGTCAGAACTGTGAGAGTTGAAAGTTGTACCTTCAGGCTCAGCACCCTCTTCACCACGACGGTCCAGCACATCATCCACAGTCTTGCTGACAGTTTGTAGAGGTGTAAGACTTTTCTTTAGGTTTTGGTTTGTGGGGTAAATCTGCTTGTTGCGTTCCGGCTGCAGGACGCATCAATCTCAAAGCAAGGAAACCAAGCGTCAACCACCGGTCTCAAAATATGAAGGCCATGCAGAAGTGTTATAAACTGCAGTTCTTTGAGCGTCCACTAGAGGCTGGCTGCAGAAACACAGGAAACCACATACACACCCATTCAAAGAGACGATCTTTGCAGCAGGAATAAACATGTTTACAGCCTGGTTCAAAACATGGCTTGGCCCTACGTCTCTATCGGCACACACTGTACGGGTTTTTGCCCAAATAAGGACATGACTGACTTGATTGACAGGCAGGAACACATAGCTGTTGGCTAAGAGGCTCAAACCCCGCCTCTTTACGTCACACTCTGCCTGGTTGAGGTCAACATTTCCAATATGGCTGCCGCCGACAATTGGCTTCAAAACAGCGCTCAGGAACAGACGGGTGACGTCACGGAGACTACGTCCATATTTATACAGTCTATGGGGAAAAACCTGTTGATGGATGAGAGAGCACGGAGACAGATCTGGTGGAAGTCCAATGTGAGAAGAGCAGATCTTCATTCCAACCGCCTCTGACTAGTCTGCAAACTGCCCGAGTTCCTGCTGCAGGTCCCGGCCTAAAGAAGAGAACAGCACCACATCGTCTGCATAAAGCCGAGTTAACATTCTGAGGCCCCCAAAAACTGGAGACCCTCCTCGCCCCAGCTGCACCAAGAGATCCCTGCAGCTAGAGGGTAACAGATCTCACTTTGGTCCCACAGAGATAAAAATCCACATTCTAGACCTTCTATAAATGACGGTTCCATGCTGTGCTGACATGTTCATGTTAAAAATGACATGATATGATTAGGGTTGCGTGACGGACAGTTTTTAACTTGTGATAAAAACAACTTAAGGGTTGGAGATCCCAGCAGAAGGTGCTTTTAGTGACCGTTGTGAAGCTTTAAATCTCATCACATGATCTGTATTTGGGCAGACGGAGAAACATTTATGTAATGTTTTCTTTTATTCTGGAGGATATTTAGGATTTCATGAACAAGCAGAGGCCAAAAGTTACAATAACATCACCTTTTAAGCCGCGGCTGGAAAAAACAATATTTAATATATTTGATCGTTGGTTATTTTTGTGTCACTGCTTTGTTTATTTGACTGTTTGGTTGTGGTTTTATCCAACCTGCGTGTGTGTGTGTGTGTGTGTGTGTGTGTGTGTGTGTGTGTGTGTGTGTGTGTGTGTGCAGATGTCATGCCGCTCTGACAGTTTGACTTCAGTGTTTAATCTGTTTAATCCTCTGCTCTGCTCTCGTCTTATCTTCCTGCTTCATGATGTTTGTTTGGAGATCTCCACTTTTGTGTGTTTGCGATGACAGCGAACACATGCGAGCGCCGTGCGGACTCCACTCCAACCAAATCCTCTTTACTGCCTCTATCAGGAAGGTAGATCTGATCCAGTCATCTTGCATTTGTGGAGGAAAAAAAAAAAGGGTTACTGCGTGAATTTATTCATGCAGGTTTGTTTTCCAGCTAACTGACGGCAGAGAGAGAGCGAGGGGGGGGGGGGGGGAGAAATCTCTGGCAAAATGGCCAAAGCTGATAAATCCAGATAATCTCTTCAGTCCACAGATCTTCAGTCTGCTGCACGCTGCAAAAAATATCATCTGAATATTCAACGATGGAAGATTTCTGTCGTTCAAAGGGAGAGGAATCCACTCCTGTATAATACCTGATGACGAGTGAACGGCGGGGCCGCTCAGGGTGTCAGTGTCGGCAGCTAAAGGAGCTTCTGAGATGAGTAAACACTGATGATATGTTCACTTTCAGTCTTTTTAAAACATGCAGCAAAGAGCCCGATAAGATAAAGAAATGCAACAGAGCGGTTAAATAAGACGTGGAATTATAAATGTGGAGTTAATTCTCCTGTGGGGTTTAAATCTGTGCAGCAGCATGGCATGAAAACAGGAATAACAGGAGCTTCATGAAGCCTCTGGGTTTTTAAAAACACACGGACAAAATATTTATAAATGTTAAATTCAATGAGTGAACTGAAAGGCCCTATGAGGAGTTTTGAACCGGCTGAGAAACAGACTGAAAATGATACTGATGCCTCTTTATGACCTTCAATAGCAAACAAGACCATCAGCGACAACACTGACACCTTCTCTGTTGTCATGTTTAATGCCTGAAACCGCTCAGAGGGGGTAGGTGTCAGATCAGATGATGGACATCTCACTTCAGAAACAGACTTTCTTTGACTGTTTTCATGGAAAATAATCACATTGCCTGATAAAGTTGACTGTCTAAGACAACAGGATGAGGCTTTTGTTGAAAACACTACTTTTGCATGTACAGGACAAGAGATAAGAGGTTTCACTTTGTCCACAAGGGGACGCCAGAACCGATACAAAACAAAAGTTCCTGACAGCAGCTTTAATGTCTTACTCATCTGTTGTTAATGTGACTTTATGTTGAACTCATCTGACCCTCTGTGTTCTCCATCTTTGTGTCGTAGCTCATTTAATCAGAGTTTATCTGTGAAGCACTTTTCATTCAACAGGAAGGTAACACAAAGAGACGAACAGAAACTAC
Source organism: Notolabrus celidotus (assembly GCF_009762535.1). Lineage (NCBI taxonomy): Eukaryota > Metazoa > Chordata > Actinopteri > Labriformes > Labridae > Notolabrus > Notolabrus celidotus. The sequence continues at coordinate 32,892 of NW_023260030.1, forward strand.
ATCAATTAAATAGAATATATTAAAGGTACGACAAGAACTGACAACCTACAAAGGAGGGTCAGGGCCACTGGAAACAATGCTATTTGGGAGGGATGGGCGGACGAGTGAAAAAATATACTTTAATGGTTTTTACTTTTATTTTCTGACTCCATAAATCCTGACTTTAATCGGAAAATGCCAGAATTCTCACTGTAATCTGAGAATTCTAGAATTTTAACTTTAATCTGAGAATTCTTAGAGTAAAAAACAAGAATTACACTTTGCTTGTCGCCCTCCTTATGAAGAGTTCATCTGCAAAAACAGTTAAATTCACTTTTGAAAAATTAAAACAATGTTTCAAAAAACAGTTTTTCTTTTTTTTCAGCGCATCATTCCACCAAGACCCATCAAGACTGAACGCTTCAGGCGCTCCTTTGTGCCCACTGCCATCAGACTGTTGAACAGTAATGGAGGCCACAGACTGCCCCATGCTGACCACTGACACCCCCCCCCCATGAACAGATCCATAACATCCCTGCTCTGTCTGTCACACTCCATCATCCCATCCTGAACTCTCTCCTGACTGCTGCTGGCATTAGAATGTATAATATACTGTATTATATAATTATCTTGCTATATTATATTTTGTTAAATTACATTACTATTCTAAGTACAACCCATGGTCATATTACATACAAATATTATTTCTATTTATTGCTTAATTTGTCATTACCAACCATAATCACACCATGTCAACCTGTCACTGCTGAAACATGTTTTAATACTTCCTGTAATTACTGCTATTTAATTTAAATTCCATTTGTAACATTGTATATATCTAAATTGTATTCTAGCTTTATTTATCTATTTTATTTTACTTATTTTTATTTTATTTTATTTATTTTTTTTATGTTATTTTGTTTTATTTTTTTGTTTTATTTTTTTATTTTTATTTTGTACTTATTGAAACTTCTTTCTTGATTGTACTTATGTCTGGGTTGCTGTAACAACTGAATTTCCCCCCCAGGGGATCAATAAAGTAATATCTTATCTTATCTTTTCTATTCCTAGCTTTTGGTTTTATCAATCATCTCAGGTTGGGTTGCTTTGACTAAGTCAAAATGACTTTAATAATCAGAAGTATCTTGAAAATATAACTTTATTAGGAATCTATATATGTTTTTTTTAAATGTATAAAAACTGAGTTATCTGTTTTTGCAAATGAACTCTTCATATATAATTTTATTTTTTCAGTGGCCCTTATCCTCATCCATACAGCCCCCCACCCCAACCTCACCCTACAATCTATTTCACAAGGTAAAGAACACGATAGAAATAAGAGACGGTGCTGACGAGTAGGGAAACACGATCATGAGATCTCAATGAGGAAACACAGGAGGTAGAGTAAGATGTTAAAACTCAAGATAAGAAACTAAATAAACCAAAATCATCAAGGTTAAAACAGAAAAAGAGAATAAGATGCTACACTACAAGTCAATTCAAATAAATGATGAAAACACTGAGAGAGGTGATCCATTAAAAATCACTGTAATGAGATAAAATCACATAAAATACAAATTTAAAAATGAATCAGGACAAAATGAATAATTTAATAAGTCTGAAATAATAGATAAATAAATAAGAATAAAGTTAAATAAATCTAAATAATATATATGTATCTACTGTATTAATAGTTTAATATTTATTTTGAAATGTTACCGCCTCTCTCTCTCTCTCTCTCTTTATAATCCTGTGTTGTAGTGTTCGTTCACCCGTCCATGCTTTCAAGCTTCCCCTAGGAATCCTGTGATTCATGTCACAGTGCAATGAATTATGGGTAATTCCCTCATGCTAAGTTTGCACACTTACAGAAGGGTGCATAAAGAGGTTCCTCACTTACTTGTGATGATGATGACGTGAGTGTGGATCCAGACACCAGAACACTGACAGCTGAGACTCCAATGTGTCTCTGTTAGGGGTAAACTTAAAGGTTCAGACTAATCCAACAATGATTCAAACACACTCACAAACCTGCTTCTTCCACTTCTTCTCTCTGTAAGTTACCAGACAGCGTTTGGCGGTTTTTGGAGCCTGCACCTCCCATCGGGGGGTTCTGGAGGAACTCTGCGAGATGATGAAGAGGAAAACATTACAGAGAGAACATACTTATTCTTCTCTCCTGAAGTAATGTGAAGGAAAAAACAACTCTGTGGCTGAAAGGGTTCCAGCCCCTAAAAAACACAGCGAGGACTCTGTGATGAAGAATGGCTCGCTCTGAAGACTGTGATTTATTTTGGAGGGTTCACGGGCCAAAGAGGCTGAAAAACAGCCCCTATAAGAAAGGGACCGCAAGGCCTTGGACACCGCTTTCAGAGCTCAATGCCAGCCACGCAATTTAGTCTGTACGGTGAAGCCTTGAGGTTCTGCCCAGAATGGAGGAGAAAATAAAGATCTTCGTTTGTGTTTACATGTTGTTTGAGCCGTGCCACACTGTGCAGACTTCATCACATTAGCCTCAGAGTGTAAACACGGACCCAACCTCCAGATTTAAGGACTCTGTGCTGCATGGAGACACTGCTGCCGAGTGTTTCCAGTGACTCTGTTCTGCTCCTGTACTTCTAATCACACGACATCAGTCCTTTTCCTTTTGTTGTATCTTTTGTAGTCGTGTTGTGTAAAGCTAGAATGCAACGGGGCATAATTACAGATTCCAGTATGTTAATAAAGGAGCGGCTGCTGATTTAGCTAAGAGGCTCAGTGTGCAGCGTTTAAAGACGAGTTTCCCCCCGTCTGAATATTCATCAGAGTCGCACTCAGCTGAAGATGAAACGGCCTCATTGTTCATCAGCGGCAGCCTCTCCATCATGTTATGCACATATTAATGACGAGGACAATTCACTTCGAGTGATTCCTAATCTGTTGACAAGAAGTCTCTGCAGGCCCTTCAGTCGGCGTGATGCACACGATGACGATGTTTTATCTGCAAATCGCCCCGAGAGGAGAGGAGGAGAGGAGAGGAGGAGAGGAGAGGAGGACAGGAGAGGAGAGGAGAGGAGAGGAGAGGAGGAGACAAGGACACAGGAGAGGAGAGGAGGAGAGGAGAGGAGGTGAGGAGGAGAGGAGGAGAGGTGAGGAGGAGAGGAGAGGAGGAGAGGAGAGGAGGGGAGGAGGAGAGGAGAGGAGAGGAGAGGAGCAGAGAGGAGAGGAGAGGAGAGGAGGAGAGGAGGAGAGGAGGAAGAGGAGAGGAGAGGAGGAGAGGAGAGGAGGAGAGGAGGAGAGGAGAGGAGAAGAGGAGGAGAGGAGGAGAGGAGAGGAGGAGAGGAGAGGAGAGGAGAGGAGGAGAGGAGGAGAGGAGAGGAGAGGAGAGGAGAGGAGAGGAGAGGAGAGGAGGAAGGAGGAGAGGAGAGGAGAGGAGAGGAGAGGAGAGGAAGGAGGAGAGGAAGGAGGAGAGGAATGAGGAGAGGAAGGAGCAGAGAGGAGGGGAGAGGAAGGAGAGAGGAGAGGAGGAGAGGAGAGGAGAGGAGGAGAGGAGGAAGAGGAGGAGAGGAGAGGAGAGGAGAGGAGAGGAGGAGAGGAGAGGAGGAAGAGGAGGAGAGGAGAGGAGAGGAGGAGAGGAGGAGAGGAGAGCCGGGGGAACGCTGCGAGAAGTCACCAAGTCGTCGGCGTAAAGGTGAACTCCTGAGATAAATATAGAGCTTTATCTGCAAACACAACATGAGCACATTACAATAACATGCATTAGATTACAGCAGGGTTTAAGCATGTTTCATCAAAATGCATTACCATAATGGTAAGAATATAAACCATTATTATATCAAGACTCCCACAATCCCTTATTTTCACTAACAGCTGCACAGATGTTTTTGTTCTCAGATTATTCTCCTGTTTTTTTACCCTCACGTGTAAACACAGTCTTAATCTCTGCGTTTGGGTTCCTGCCTCACGTCTTTAAGAACTTCTCATCCCTGAAATCTGCACAATTTAAACTAAAAGGCTACATAATTTAATATATCATAAAGGATTAAAGTGATAAGATGGTGTGGAGCATGAAAAAAAAACACAGAGGATCAAACCCTGTAAAACCTGAACCATCAAATCAAAGACAGAACATTCTAATTCTTTGAAAAATGGAGTGTTTGTTGGACCTGAATTTGTATCACATTTATAGATGTATATTTTTTTATATTACATACACATATGTATTAATTATATTGCTTTATCTGTCATACCAACCATAATCACACCATGTCAACCTGTCACTACTGAATCATTTTAATACTGCCTGTAATTACTGCTAATTAATCTAAATTCCATTTGTAACATTGTATATATCTAAATTTTAATTTGTACTTGTTTTTATTTTACTTATTGAAACTTCTTCTTGGTTGTACTTATCTTATTTGATACATCAGGGATTTTATGCAAATGTTTTGCTCAAAGTTTCTTCTTTTTTTAAACTAAAACATATAAAAACAACATTTCTAGCCTCAGAGTTTCCTTCAAACTTTTCCAAACCTAGAAATTATTATTTTTTCCATATTGCCCGACAACATAAAACATATTTTGCAGCAAAAAAAAACTAATTTATTGTTTATTTCTTCTCTGAATTGTTCAGTTTTTAGTGGAAATC
>NW_023260030.1:42500-49529 GCF_009762535.1 Notolabrus celidotus
TGTTGATCTGGACCACAGGCTGTAAATAAGCTCCGCCTCTCCCCGTCGTACGGTTCTGAAGCCAAAAAACCCACTCCAGGGCGCCGCCATTGTGCAGCCAGAGTCTGAGAAGCCACAGAATTTCTCTGGTTGCCATGGTCATTTCTGTGTTGCCACGGTAACGAGCTCCGCCCTACAGCGTCGCGTCACAAGATCCTGTGGAGTTTCTCTCCACGGCGGCTGTGAATCAAAGCAAACAGGAAGTAAAACCCCGTTTTTTAACCTCTAATAACCAACGAAGAAGAAACTGTTCAGGAAAAAGAGGCCTTGAACATAAAACAGTCAAATACTAACTACATATCACCACAGCATACGGATATGAGAAACATTCGTACAACATGTATTTATTTTTTAAACTTTGACTGCAGAGACAGAGTTTTTGACCTATACTGCAGCCAGCCACCAGGGGGCAGACACACTGCTGAAAGCTTCACCACCAGCCGAGCGAGCTGCACCCCTGATCTGGACTAAGTCATCAGTAATCATCCATCCATCCATCTTCTTCCGCTTACCCGGGTCCGGGTCGCGGGGGCAGCAGTCTCAGCAGGGAAGCCCAGACACTCCTCTCCCCGGTCACTTCCACCAGCTCTTCTGGGAGGATACCGAGGCGCTCCCAGGCCAGCTGAGAGACATAGTCTCGCCAGCGTGTCCTGGGCCTTCCCCGTGGCCTCCTCCCAGTCGGACATGCCCGAAACACCTCCCCAGGGAGACGCCCGGGAGGCATCCTGACCAGATGCCCGAACCACCTCATCTGGCTCCTCTGGATCCGGAGGAGCAGCGGCTCTACTTTGAGCCTCTCCCGGATGTCTGAGCTCCTGACCCTATCTCTAAGGCTGAGCACAGACACCCTGCGCAGAAAGCTCATTTCGGCCGCTTGTATTCGCGATCTCGTTCTTTCGGTCACTACCCACAGCTCGTGACCATAGGTGAGGGTCGGAACGTAGATTGACCGGTAAATTGAGAGCTTTGCCTTCTGGCTCAGCTCTCTCTTCACCACGACAGACCGGTACAGCGTCCGCATCACTGCAGACGCCGCCCCGATCCGTCTGTCAATCTCCCGCTCCCTTTTCCCCTCACTCGTGAACAAGACCCCGAGATACTTGAACTCCTCCGCCTGGGGCAAAGACTCCCCTCCGACCCGGAGAGGGCAGGCCACCCTTTTCCGACTGAGCACCATGGCCTCGGACTTGGAGGTGCTGATCCCCATCCCCGCTGCTTCACACTCAGCTGCAAACCGTCCCAGCGCGAGCTGGAGGTCAACGCTCGATGGAGCCAGTAGGACGACATCATCTGCAAAGAGCAGAGACGGAATCCCAAGGCCACCGAACCGGAAACCCCCCATCATCAGTAATCATTCGTGGACATAATCTGGACGATAAATGTTTAGAGATAATCTGTGATCTTAATCCTGTTGATTGGGACTATATATGTATGTAAGATGATCTGAAATCTCAATAATCAGTAAATATTCGTGGAGGAAATTTGGAAGAGAAATGTTCTGTTATCTTCCTCCCACAGATTTGATGAAGCAAAAATCTTTTGATGATAAAGATTGGTATGAATGTATATTTTGTTTTGGTTACTGAGAGATGATGGGACTAAGATGTTAGTGATGGACTTTCAGACATATCCATGACATTTCCCCCCTTGCATCTAATCCATCTGTCACATTACAAGCAATGCATCTTGTACCTGGTGCTAGTTCATTTGATTACTTCAGCTGGTGCCCCACAGGTACCAAGTCTCTCTGCCTCCATGCATCTAAATTTAACCCATCATAGAGCGCTCTTAATATCAAACAGGTCTCTGTTTTTAATCACTAAAGGTCCCTAATCCTGTGGAATTAGGACGTTACTGGTTTCTTTTTATTTGCAATGCAACTAGAGCTCATCTCTTCACAAGAAATCTCTCATAGTAAGATATTTGCAACTGAAAATATCTTCCTCATCTTTAAAAATATTCTGTAATTTCTACAAACGTCCCTTCCTTTCCAAAATAAAATAAAAAAAAATCTCCACCTCTGAGTTTCACACAATGTCCCACTTCCCCAAAATCTTTACAGCTTCCAAAATGTCTTCTATACACGAAAAATATCCTCACTTTCAACAAAACATCCTCTGTCTCTCTCTCAAAGTGGACTCACTTCTCAGCTCACAACTCATATTGATCCTCACACAGATGGAAGAAAACACACACACACACACACACACACACACACACACACACGCACAGACTGGGTGTGGTGTTCCCGGCAGGTCTTTCTTTCTCTCTCAGCGAGATGAGTCGGAGGCTTCAGCAGAAATCCTCACAGAGAATTCATCCAATAACTGTTGGAGGGGGAAGCCGAGAAATTAGTTTTCTGCTCTCGGCTGAAATGAAACAATATGAGCTGCACTGTTTGCAGTGTGTGAGGCTCTGAGCGTGTGTGTGTGTGTGTGTGTGTGTGTCCCTAACCCAGGGCTCCTCGTCTCTCATCTCTCCAGCTCTCTCTGAAAATAAGGATTTCAAAGCTGCAGGAATCTGTAAAGTTTGGGTTAAACTCTGAAGTTCAGCAGCAGGTAAACACACAGTTTAGCTCCTGTCCCGTCTGCAGGTGTTTAATTGTTGGAGTTTTCAAAGAGTTGGAAACGTTACACGAGAAAGAGACACGAAACCAGACGACACAGATGGTGTCTCTACACTGAGGACTTCCTGTAGTTCAAGGACAGTCTCCTGATTATACCAATGTTTACTCCAGTCAGGTTAAACCTCTTCAAAGGAGTTCATTATTTGCATGCTATGAGTTATATTTGGAGGTGGAACTGTTCTGTGAGCTCCCTGCCCTGGTTCAGGGGATCACACCTCCCCCATAGACTGCATAACTAATGGACGTAGAATATGTGACGACACCCGGCTGTTTCTGCAGCCAATTAGTGGCAGCCATATTGGAATAGTTGAACTCAACCTAACTGCGAGGCAGAGTTTGAGCCTCCTCGCCAACAGCTAGTCTAGTGTTCCCGCCTGTCAATCAAGCTAGCTGTGCCTCTCATTGGAAGACTTGTAATCTCAATATCTTCGCCGCGTTATGAATGACTTCACCCCGTCACAGTGTGTGATGGAGACATGAGCTATCCAGACTCCACTCGTCTTTTGAACCAGGCTGTAAACATGTTTATTTCTGCTGTTAAGATCGGTTCTTTGAATGGGTGTGTATGTGACTTCCTGTACTTCTGATGATTGCCTCTCGAATGCATCCTTGTGTATTTTTTAATATCCTGTTAAAATAAACTCACCAGTTTAGTCTTTCATGTCAAACTTAAGGCGCTTTCAGCTGAGGGTCAGCAGTTAACAGGGTCACACTTTACAGTGAAACACCGGTGACGTGACTCTGCAAAAGCAAAGGAGTCAACACTTTTACAGCGAATGAAACATGTTTACAGGACGATTCAAAAGACAGTTTGGGGTGTGTAGCTTATTGGTTTATTTGCACTCACTGTTAGAGTGGTGACATTTTTTAATAACACATCTGTGAAGATTCAAAGTCACTGGTAGAGTCAGTGACATCTTTAATAACTCTATTTAGTCTCACTTTTACAGACTTGCTTTAATGTGACTTCACCTTTTAACTGCTTTTTATTATTTATTCTTAATTTATCCAACTCATTAATAAATGCATTTATCTGCCTATTTATTGTTTTATTTAGATAATTAATTTGAATTTATTTATTTAGCTTATTTATTTATTAAAAATTTAAAAATAATTAATTTAAATGTTTTATTTATTGGTTTATTTTTATTTAACTTATTAAGTTGAATGCATTTATTTGCTTATTTATTGTTTTATTTTTATTTAACTAAGTAATTTGAATGTATTTATTTATGTTTTTTGTAATTTATAATTTAATGATTCAATCTTTTTCTGTTTCCTCTGATGTGATGTCATCTTCTTACACTTCTCTCTGTTAAAGGTTTATTCCGTCATTCTCTTGAATTCTGCCATTCTTTGTTTGTCAAAGCACTTTGTAAACATTTGTTTTTAAAGGTGTTATATAAACAAAGTTATTGTTATTATTAACATAATGATATTAAGATACCATAAAGGGTGCAGGTTGCTTTTGTATTTCCATAATTAGAGGCACAGCTTGGATGACGTGGCGCCCGCCATCTTTAGACCTCAAAACGCCACTTCAGATACCAACAGGTGGCGTCACTGAGACTACAGCGTCATACAGAGTCATTTATGGAGCTGCAAACTATCTGTTATAAAAAAAGATATATCATAAAGATCATTTTTAACATTTTCACACGTTCATTTGTATCATATCAATCAATCATGCTCAATTTATAGAACACCTTTCATACAAATCAAAGTTCTTTACATCGACTGAAAACAAGAGAAAAGCAGGAATAAAATATTCCACATTAAAAAACAAAAATTGATTTTGAACAACAATAAAATATATGTATTTAAAAATACGTGAAAGCAGTAAAATAGCAGAAATAATATTAATATTTAAAATTAATTAACAAATTAAAAGGCAAGGATTAACTTTGAATTTAAAATAAAGTCACTAAAATATCCATGAAACTGAGTAGAAAAATATAAAAAACAAATAGTTAAAAATAAATTAAAAAACCTTAAAATTATTAAAAGCCAGACAGAATAAATAAGTTTGTCTAAGTTACATGCACTGACCTTTAAAGGAACTATTTGAGCGTTTTTGATTGATTCTTAAATTTAATTAAAACACCAAAACAACTTAACAGGATTACACTGCTTAAAAGATGAATTGTGTTTCAATGGGAAATAAAGAATAAGAGTTATAAGTGTTAAATGCAAACAGTAGGCGGATATAGACGACCTGAAGCTAACACATCGTACTTATATAATGTATTGAATGTTTATAATCATGCTGCATATATCCAATAACATCTGTGGAGTTGAACTCGTGTCAAATCATCTTTGTCTGAACTTTTAATTGAGTCAGTTTTTGAATCCGCTCCAGCAGGAGCTTCACAGCTCTGCTCACATGTGGCGACGTGTTAACACAAAGTGTTAAAGAATAATAGTAATGATTCAAACCCAGCTGCAGAGCTCTGCTGCTGTCAGCCCTCAGGTAAGACACACACTTTCAGCGGGGTGCATGTTCTGCAAAGTGCACAGCTTGTTGTACAAAGTTTGATTATTTTAAAAATACAATAATAATTACGCAACAGCCTCGAGTCCACGACGGTGACGACCTGCGGTACGCCGGACCTCAGCGGAGCGGTCGGAGTGATCAGAGACAGAGGAAAGAAGGAACGTCTGTTTCAGAAGCATGTTGTCGCCCGGAGAGTTCACACTCCTCCTGAACACAACCGTCTTAATGAGCCGACACCTGGGATTGTATTTTCACTTTAGTTTGTTAGCATCAGGATTCTGTTGGAGGACCTCTCTGAATGCCTGGTCCTCGCGTGTTCGTTTGATGAAGAGGTATTGAAGTTTCAAAAATCAGCTTTATTCTAAACACCAGTAGAAATTGCAAAGTGTACAGAGCTCTGGGTCTGACTATCGTGTCTCTGATCAACAACAGTGCTGTTCAGTTCGCGAAGTCTGAACTGACTACTTTTTCCCTGACCCAGTATTTATTAACACATAGGATGAATTTGAATTGTGCATAATTTGAGGGCGTTGCCTCCCCCTCATTGGCCCGAGGCGCGTCCACGTCCTCCTCGTTCTGACTCCCATCATACTCCTCAAGGCCTGAGAAGTTGTCCTGAAATGTGAAATTTAGCGCACACACATTCCTGTCTACCCTCAAGGATAACGTTCTCTCATCATTCACCAATGCACATCAGCTACGTGTGGTCTGCCACCTGCCCCCCTTAATTTCTGGGATACTGAACCTATGTCTGCTGATGCATGGAATTCTCCCAAGGCCCTGGTTCCTGTTTTTGGCTACATTACGTCTTACTTTTGATATGTCGTTGTGACTACGACCTTCAGGTCCTTCTTGTTGTTATGGTTTTCCGCTATCCAGACATGCAGTCATGGCGTTCTTTGGTTCTCAGTACTTTTCCACTCTCTCAGATGTTCAGGGTGACCGAGGCCTCAATACTGTACAGGTCTCAGTTCTCCGTGGTGCCAAGCTGCATGGTTTCAGTACATGCTATATTTGTATCTAAACACTCGTGATGATTAGTATATTTGGCTATATGAGTAAAATTAATATGATATAATATGATTAAGTAAATGAATGTGATTGAGTAAATAGTGACAATTGTGAGTATATAAGAGTGAGGTGTGGAGTCCCATATCCACAATTCTCTGCGTGACAACAAAAGCCTCTTTCCTCAGCGGGGGAAAACACACTTTGAGTCAAAGGCCAAAGTGTGTGTGAGAGTCAAATCCAAAATGCAGTTCCCCCCCCTCCCTGATTCGTTCTCACCTACATGAAAACGTTCCTTTAATTCGAACTCCCCTCCTCAGATGACTAATTTGTTCCCTCACTTGCTCACTGTATGTCACTCCTCTCTCACTGAGGATGGATTTAATGGTGCCTTCAGGTGCAGTCTTGTTTTTCATGTTCGTAAAAAGAGTCAACATGACCCAAATTTCTGACAGCTCCCAGTTCACGAGTTATCACGTCCTGTGAGCCTGTTAATCTGGTTTGAAGTCGCAGCTTTAAATGTTTTACTCTGAATTTAACCATCAGGATCTCCTTCATTCGCCGTGTTTGATTTTCTGCTGCTCAAAGACTAAAATAAGATTATTTCTTTTAAAGCAGAAAGAGGAAAATTAATGTGTTTTTACAGCTTTAACTACGTGTAAATAAAACATCTCATTTACACTTTAACAGAAGTCAGCAGCAGAGAGATACTTCTGCTCACCCTCTCATTCATGCTGCTGGATGAACTCTGGATCCATGCAACCAAAGGCAAAGAGGCGGAGCTACAACCCAACCACCTGTCAGTCAGCTCACCTCTTACCTGATTATACAAACGCACGTCAAACATCTCACCCTAACCAGC